>NC_089525.1:33115620-33318120 GCF_963924715.1 Thunnus thynnus | reverse complement strand
GACATGTAAAATGATCAATATGATCAGAAGACACACGCGCGAAAAGAAGGTAAACATTCAGTCATCATTCTTCATTTAAAGACGGAATAATTAAATAAAACTTTTAATCAGCACATTTAATAATCATTATAAACTTTTTCTAATCGTTTAAAAACATCACGTTCAAAATTATTTTCTAAATGCATCAAATAAGTCATCATTTATAATTAACCAGCTAAATAAAGGTCTTTAATTACTATGCTGACGCTCTGTAGCGTGTATGCTTAACGAGGGAGGAAGCGGCCAATCAGAAGTGGAGCTGCCTAACGAGCGGCGGGAGGCGGGGCTTCCAGAGACAGATGGATGGATGGATGAATCGCTCTCTCTCAGCTGTTTTGACAGAGAGCAGAAAATGATGATTTACTAGGTGAGCTTTTATTCATGCCTTGTCCCAGATGAATAAAGATCAAATTAGAGGTTTATGAGCTCCGCTGTCTATCCTGACATTTATATGAGCTCTGGGCTCAGCTCGCTGTGATTTATGTTTACAGCAGCGCAGGCGGGAAGAAAAAAAAAAAAAAAATGAAGTAGCCTGAAATCATATTCTAATGCTCTGTCAACAGCGGCACAGACGCACAGAGGGATGATGGGAGGCGAGGATGAAAGAGGTCAGAGGTCAGGAGCTGTTTGAATTCAGCACTGATTAAATGTAGCAAAACATTTATCTTCAATAGAAACAGAGCTCAAAACTTTTTAATAACAAAATCTATCAAAATACTGAGAGCCAACATATTTGGTCAGATTCGTCATCTTAAAGGTGCAGTCACGTCACATTTCTGACGGATTCAAACGTGCGTTTCGTGTGTCGGTGTCCAGCCGGCAGCTTTGTTCATCATTGAGCCAATAGGAACGCTGCTGCTCTGTGTTTGGATATGGAGAAGTGTGTGTTTCATCACCATTTCTCATATTTTATCACACTGCCAGACTATGAGCATCACTTTTACACACTGTTTACAATTTGTGATCACTATCATCAATATTTATTTATCACCTGCATCAGAAATGTGCCATCTTGTATATTTTTTGAAGCTGAGTGTGGGGAAATTTCATTGACTGGAGACTGGAAATGTCATGTGACCACACCTTTATAGAGAGCTGAAGTCATGACATCACTTCCTGTCAAGCCTCTGTCCCGCAGTGTTTCTTCTGGTCTTTCTGGAGTTTACGTTTCATAGCATTCAACATTCAACAAAGTTAAACAACGATTGATTTGTGGGCGCAGCAAAAATCCAACTAGTCCTCCAAATGAAGCTCCAGATCTGTGGTTTGATCATGTGACTCCAGAACGACACATAGCAGCGTTTTCTAATCAGCAGTAATCAGCAGGACGACATCATCTGTCTGTGTTTTCTTAAACACATCACTGTTAATCAATACTGGTGTTTGATGATGTGGCAGCGCTGTGGTTCAGGTCTGGTTGGGTTTAAAGATGATAGTTTGGGTTCAAATGATCACTTTGTTAAGATTAGAGAAACATGTGGTGGGTTAAAGTTACTACTTCCTTAAAGTTAGGCCACCTTCGTCGTCATGGCTACAATAATAACCACGGGGTTAAAGGTTAGGGGATGATTGTAGTTATGCTTTTTGAAAATCTGTCCCGACTTGCGGTTGGAAACAGGAAATGAACAGCGTCTCCTGTCGGGTTAAAGCCTCCATCCAGCCTCCTTCGTCATCTGAGCTGCACCACTGCTCCGCCTCACAGTTACTACGACCGCTAGATGGCGTCTCCTCTGTCGAGATGTGACATTTGGCCCGTAAACTTCTACGACTTATGGGAAACGATGTTCATTAAAGGCCAAAAACATAAATATTGACAACAATATTAGATGGATTTTCAGAAAATGTTCTAATTTAAACATATGAAGTGAGACACACAACATGGTTCTGATCCAAGGCTGGATTTATAAAAGTTAACAGAGTTACAAATGTTAATGAGATTTTTAATGAGGTCTGTGTATGTATGTGTGTTGTTCAGAGTTCTGGTTCAGACGACATATTAAATAATGTAAAAGTATAAAGGAAAAAAATTGTTTATATATCAGAACCAAAACTCAGGTATTGTATTGGCACAGATATAAGCAGATATAAGGATATTTTAACTTTTTACAATATTTGTCAACAATTCTAACATCTCCTATGAAGACACATTTTATATTATTACAACTGTGTTTTACTATATTATCATTCATTATCTGTTTATAAACAGCAAACACTTCTGGGTTGTTGACAAACACATTAATAAACACTTATATCTGCTTACAGCTACATTATAGTGTGTAACATTAATTACAATAACATTTATTAACTGTTTATATAATGATAATAAAGTGGGCTTTATGTTAAGTGTTGCCAAAAGTCCATTTTTTGCACTCAAACAAAACATGTTTGTATTATTATTTTCTGCAAGTACAGTGAGATTTTTTTGATGTTTTTCCAACACAAATCAAAGTGTCACTATCATGAAAGTAGACTACGGTGGCTGACGAAGGCCACAACACAAAGGAAGTGTTTCCAGAGGACACTTAAGAGCGATGAACACGTCAATGACTCATAAGCGAAACGAGGCCTCTCTCCTACCGTAGTGAGGTAGACGATGAGCTACAACCTTAATTTCACCAAAACAAGCTGGACAAATAACATTGTTCTCTATGTTCAGCCGACTGTGAGGCGAGTGAGCAGGGACCGTCTACAAAGTGCAACACTGAAAAGAGAAACAATGTTCAATAATCTTCATCCCTTTTCTCCCCCCAAACTAAGTGTTGTAGTTTAACCAACAGCAGACGGCTTGTTTTGGTGAAATTAAGGTTGTCTTAGTCTACTTTACTACGGTAGGAAAGAGGCCTCGTTTGTGTTTTAACAATATTTCCTTTGAGTTATTGACGTGTTCATCACTCTTAAGTGTCCTCTGGAAACACTTTGGTTGTGTTGTGGTATTTGCAGTGTGTTTCCTAAATGCTGCACGTTTTTTTATTTTTATGTGTGTTCTTAAGTTGCACTTGATTCTTAAAACTTCTTGAAACTGTAACTGAATTTGTGCTAGCAGCAGGCTGAAATTGTCAGATTTTTTTTTTACCCTTCTTGTGAAAATATGTCTTTTAAGACTCAATAACAAACAAAAAAAGACTCGACATGGTTCAGATGAATCAGATCTGAATGTGAGACGTTCCTCTGTGACGTGGAGGTGAAGAAGCTGCAGCGGCCACTTGATGGCAGTGAAGCTCCACGGTTCAGTAGAGGAGGAAAAAAAAACTGCATTTGTCATAAAAAGGTGGTGAAAGAGAAGAGGAGGAGGAGGAGGAGGAGGAGGAAGAGGAAGAGGAGGAGGAGGATAGGCTGGGAGAGCATTCATAATGTATGTGATCAGTCAGAGAGAAACACTGGAGGAAGATGCATATTTACAGGGGTTATGATACTAATGATGACACAGATGCTGAAGCCCACATGAACCGACAGAGAGAGAGAGAGAGAGACATAGAGAGAGAGAGAAAGAGAGAGAGAGAGAGACATAGAGAGAGAGAGAAAGAGAGAAAGAGACAGAGAGAGAGACATAGAGAGAGAGAGAAAGAGAGAAAGAGACAGAGAGAGAGACATAGAGAGAGAGCTTCCTGTCTGTCACTCAAACAGAAAAATAACAACACAGAGCTGCTGAAAAAAAACCTTCATCATTCTTATTGAGTCCTGAAATCTGATTTCATTAAAAAACGAGAGAAGAAGAAGAAGAGATTATTTCACCTGTTTTTAGAGCTTGGACAGGAATAAAAAAAAAGGTGCGAGGACTGTGAGGCAGCAGGCTTTTATCTTAGATAACACATCCTTCTAAGAGCCAAGAGTCTGGTTTCAGAGTTGGAGGAGACAGAAGTTTGAAGTGCAGGCAGGTAAATCAGAGGTTATGATATGTAAAGGTGTTGTCAAGGTTGTTAAAAAGAATTTACTGAACAATATATGTGCACAAACTTACTCTAATGTACAATATAACACTGCATCATTTCAGATAAAGAAAATAAATGAAAAAAATATACTATTGTCATATGAAGATTCACATTAATGCATGAGAAACATGTCAATTACATTTTGAAATAATGTCATATGGTACATTTTCTTCACATTTGGACATTTTTTTTTACAATATATGGTTAAAGGATGTAGTTGTGTTGTGTACATACGTGTATTTATGCCATTACGTTTCAACCAAACTTAAACCTGCAGTGCGGAACTTTTACATATAAATGAATGTCTGTTTCATTTAAGCCAAATGAGTTCACACGATGCTGATTAAATCTATCACCACCAGATAAATCTCTGTTTTTCACAGTATACAGAGTTTTAAAGACTTTTTGTCCATGGATGTATTATAAGTAAGCTGGATACCGGACTAAAAATGGCGCCCATTCAGTCCTTGTTCGCCTGGCGCATACGCCAAAAAAAGTTTCTAGCTTAGCTTTCTAGTTAGCTTCCGCGTTGCGCGGCCCACTGAATATGTGCAGTAGTGTTTCCTCTGCTGGCCCCGCCCACGAGTTCCCGCTCCGCCCACAGACTTTACATTGGGATGACATCACAGATTTTTAAATCGCTTTTCTCGGCTCGAGGAAAGTTTTACAAACATAAAACCTCCATGGATCAAAAGTTCATATAGAAAGAGTCATCTCGAGGTGTCCTGTCAACAGTTTTACAGGCGTCTCTTTTACAACGGTGGTATATGGGAAAAATGCTTTTTGGGCTGCAGGGGGATTTATCATTGCAATACCGCGAGTGACCACTTTGGAAAAATTGGCTGCAAGGTGGCGGCGCCGTATCCAGCTCTTATTATACATCCATGCTTCTGCCAGTTAGCTCTCTGCTAACTTGAATTTGGATGAAATAGTTTAATCATGCGGCTCCTCTAGACTTTCCAAATGTTATCGGACCCAATGGATCAAACTGTGCGGACGTTGTGTGACATTCAAAATAATTTATCCACCGTTTTAGAGCCGTGACAGTAGTGACGGAGTAGGCTACGGCATATGTCATACGTCAGGGTAAATACGACGCTAAAGATTGATTTAATTCTTAAAGATCCATCCCAGACATGTTTTAAGACACAGCTGCATTAGCTCAGCTGTGTTATTTACGTTGTACACTGCTGATTGCACCACCAGTGTGTCCAACCAGTCTCTTCTAAAATTATTCTGATGATTCCACCTGACTGTCTCTGCTGGCTGGTACCAGTGTGATGATGATTGGCTAGTTGAATGTTGTGAGAAACATCCTCTTATTATCATTACTAAAAAGACAGGAAATTATTTTTGGCCTTCCTCCTGATTGTCAACTGCCTCCAGTAACAATTCACAATGTAGAAATTAAACAAGTCTCTTCATACAAATACCTTTTGTTATGATAGATGCCACCCTGTCATGGATTCCTCATATAGAACTGGTTTGTTAGAAGACACAGCAGCACAGTTACTTTCTTCGTAGACTCAGATCTTTTGCAGCCAGTAGTCAGATTATTTTTGTGTCGTGCTGTGCTGCAACACTGGTTCAGCAGCCGATCTGTGAAACTTAAAACTATATAATAAAATCTGAATTTGTTTGATGATTATTGTACAACCTGGGGCGCAATCCTTTCAAGCAGCTCACAACAAGAGCAGCTCAGACTAGCTAACAGCATCTCCTCTGAGTCCTCGCATGTTTTAAATGGAGAATACCAACGTCTGCCCTCTAACAGGCGCTTTAGAGTCCCTCATTTTAGATGCAACAGGCTGAAGGATTCTTTAATACATCAGTTTATCCTGCTGCTGAACCAGGATCAGTGCGCTGCTCTTTGAAATCTGAATCCAGAAGACATGAGGTGATACAATATGTATGACTGTCATGACTGTTTGATGTGTTCTGTACATCTATGAAGTGTCATATATGTAACTGTATGTTTAATCTGTGAGTCAACCTCTTGAACAGAGCTGCATAAGGACAAAAAATTAATTTCACTGTAACCTGACAATCGTATATAAAATATTCTGCTTTGAATAATTATTGTATTTGTGTCTGATATGTTTTTTTTTCAGCCTGGTTGAATCATCAGAACAAAAGATGCACAATTATGTTAGAAAATATCTAGTTCTTTGATAAAAAGTTGAAGCTATAAGACTGTGGACATAAAAACTTTAAGGTAGAGGTTAACTACGACTCCCATGGTGCATTTCAGCAAGAAACATCCAATCACGGAGCTTAAAATAGTGTCACGTCTAAATATTGGGTAAATTTTGGATGATTTCAGTAACTTCGGTGCTGCGTTTTGTTCTCAACTGCAACAACAAAGAGATTTGAATTCACCACTGCTCCGACTGGCCTCTTCTCCATAGCAACAGCAGCTGAGGCTCATGGGTAATGTAGTATTTAGAGCCGTCCATTGACTTAACAGACAAAATGCATGATTTCTGAGAAACAAAACTGAAATAATTTAAATTGGTGGCCATAATATAAACCTATAGCATTGTTACATTATCCAGGAGAGTCCTGAGTTTCTATGTTCAGTAAGATTGAAGATATAACTAAAAGAAAAAACTGAAATGGGATACTGAATGAGGAAAAACACCTTTAATTCACTATTTTTTTGTCAAAGAAAAAATTAGCATCATCTGAACCCTTTTCAGTCAGAGACTAGTACAAAGTAGAAATACACAACAAGAAGTACAAGTACTCATGTGGGCAGAAATCAGCTTGTTTTCTTGGGATCAAATCATTTTCATGACTGTGGTGCAACGATCTGTCTCATTACTGACTCGGTTTTTAGATAGTCGATCAGAAGATTCCTGAAATAGAAGAAACAACACTGAAAACAAGTTGGATTATCTCCCAGTACAGGCTGTTTTTGTTCTTTTCTTCCCTGTTTTAATCTGCCTCCATCACATTGTTTCACTGCTCTGCTGAATCCACGACCTGCTGCAAATCTTTCCAGCGTATATATATACCGTATATATATCCTCTACTTCAACAGTAAGAAAGGAAATACTGACTCAGTTAAGGCAACATAGTGAAGGCATCTTCCTCTGACCTTGCCTCCCTTCAGATATAGTCTCACATGAAACGTTGCCTCAACAAAGTGCTGCTTCTGAGCTGTGAATATGTATATACTGTATGATATTCCATCCACATGTTTTATGCACAATCTGAATGAGTGCATAGAAACTGAGTGGAAACACAGGAAATTTGTTACATCACTAAAAAATGTATGCAGTCTTGTGAGTGTTAGGGGAACATTTTAGACAAATTACAACATATTCCCTCAAATTGCTAATTATTGCAGTCAATATACCCACTTTGTTCCCTCAATTTAGTAATTAATGTCCTCAAATTATTTAATTTATTAACTCAAATGAGTGATTTGTGCCTTAAAAATACTGAATTGTTCCCTTTTTAAATTATGCAGCTTACTCCAGTGTAACAGAAGCTGTTTGGATAAAAACAAATGTAATGACGTACATGAATCATGTGACTTAAACGTCACTGAAGAGCTGAAAACATCAGATCTGTCACATGAATACCATGAAACAAACAGAAATGTCATATTTCCGTCATGTTTTCCATCCTTTGAGCTTTAACTGTCGCTTTTTTAATGACGTCATCTCGTTGTGTCCTCTTCTTCTGCAACGGTTTAATGGCACCGACTGGAGAATTAGCGCCACCTGCTGTTTATCTGCTAATATTCACACAACAGCAGTGGATGGAAAGTAAGTTATATTACAGTTTGGTGAACAGATGTGTTTCGCAGAATGAAGTGAAGAATGTAAATAATGTTAATAACTTGATAACTTGCATCATCAGACTGATCAGTTCAACATCAGAAAGTGAAATCCTGCTACTATAGTTTGTTTACGTAGCCTCCGGAGTCGGAGGAAGCTTCCTGAAGCTGTCCAATCAGAACAGAGTGGGCTCATCAGGAGGCGGGGCCTTAAAGAGACAGGAGCTAAAACGGCTGGAAATGTGCAGAATATGTGTCCTTTAAGAGACTAATGGTATAGCTTCATCACTGAGTCGCTGACATCTGTGTTCACAGGGCTGGTCCCTGCAATCCAGTCAATAGAAACAAACAGAAACAGTAAGTTAATGTGCTGACAAAGTGTCTATCATAGGTTTTCACACTGTTCATGATGGACACAATCTTGACAGCAGAGTAGAAACAGATCAGTATGTACTGCAGAATTTGTCTCCTTTAACTGAAGTAAATGAATGCCTGAGTCTGTGTTTGGAGTCACTTCTCTCTGATGTTGACCTTCTTGGCCTTTAACACAAATAAAGAGTTAATATTTTTCTGACAGATTGAATATTTTTCTGTCAGACTCTGTTCTTCTCGTCGTTTGTCCTCCTACCTCGTCCCGTCCAGCAGTGTGTTTTATTTTAATCCTCCTCTCTGAAAGGACCATTAGCAGCTGCTCTTTGTCGGAGCTGAAATGAAGCTGAATGTGTCAGACTGAGAGGAACATGAATTAAACATCCGTGAGAGACGGAGAATTATGAGCAGTGTCCGGTCTAATAAGGCTGAGCATTAAGAGCACAGTTATCTCCACACAGCCGTCCATCTCTCTCTGAAGCTCAGTGTGAGGTTCAAACTGGAAAAAATCCCTCTCACAGAGAAGGAAATGAATCAAACGTTCATGAATGAAACAAAAAGTGAAACCATCCCTCCCTCTATCTTTAGAGGTGCTTTATTATCATCAAATGGTCGGAGCGGGGGTTAAATTGGGATTTGTTATGTGAGGCGGGGGGGGTTCTGTGGTTTCAGGGTTGCCATGTGTGCACATGTGTGTGTGCATAGACTACAGAATCTGATTTGATCATAGAGAAATTGTAAATAAAATAAAACAATGTGAGACAACTCTCTGCTCTGAACACTAAAACAATAATCAAAGTCATTCTTGATACTTTTATTAATACCAGAGTCGAGTTTGGATGAATACAACAAACATTTCTGGTTGTATGGTTGAAATAAAAACTTTGGTATTTAAAGACACGTATCAAGGTGAAAACACATAGATATTAAATCACATAAGAGAAGAAAAAAACAATACCTAGACATTAAATTATGTTTTGAATATGTATTTTTGTTTATTTATTACCGTTTTTATTTTGAATACAAAATCTAATGTCCGCTTTTGTTCCTGCTTCATAGCTTGATGCTAACATGAAGCTGTTAGCTAGCTGAAACTGAAACAGAGAAACAGACAGTAATCATAGCTGGCAGCGTATAAACTGAACACAGCAGGCAGGTCTGTGTTTTATTTATGTCTCTGTTTGTAAAACTGAACATTTATTAATGGATATTCTCAGTAAATGAGACAGTCTGAACCATGTTTATGCACCTCAACACTGCAGAAAGGACACGTTTGTTTTATTGTTTTATTTTGTATGTAAATGTGTACATATGTGTGTGTATGTATACGTGTGGATCATAGACTGTATAAAAATATGGACGTAGCTACCGTGACGTCACCCGTTGGTTTCTGAAGAGCAGTGTGTGACGCTGCCTAACTCCCAGCCAATCAAAAATGGGCAAAGAGGCGGGGCCGAACGGCTGAAACAAGCCACGTAGCGGCTGGCGGACCTCAAAGCAGCCATGTCCTTCATTATGCATAACTTTACGGCTTTATAAAATTTAAACGGGTGAGTTATAAAAAAATTCACCCCCGTACAGTTGTCATGAAAGAGGAAATTAACTACAGAGACCAAAACCGGGCTGTAAACATGTTTATTTCTGCTGTAAAGTTGGACATTTTAACATGGGGGTCTATGGGGATTGACTCGCTTTTGGAGCCTCAAGTGGTCATTCAAGGAACTGCAGTTCTTGGCACTTCAGCATTGGCTTCATTTTACAGCCCCGGAGGTTGCTGCTTGGTGTGGATATATATATAATATTGCAGATTGCATCCAACTGAATACCCCCCCCCCCCTCTAAGCATGTAGGAGAACCTACAGTGACCACAAAACTTGCAAAAAAAAACCCTGTGAAAGGTCCTCTCTAGAGCCAGTGTTTGGTTTGTCTGTTCTGGGCTTCTGTAGAAACATGGTGGTGCAACATGACGGGCTCCGTGGAAGAGGACCCACTCCCTCTGTAGATATAAAGGCTCATTCTAAGGTAACGAAAACACAACGATTCTTATTTTCAGGTGATTATACACTAATAACACTATTTCTGCCACTAAATTCTAAACATTGCACCATTAAGTAAAACTACCAATACAGCAATGTAAAAATACTCCATTACAAGTAAAAGTCCTGAAAAATCCTACTACAGTAAAAGTACATAAGTATTATGAGCTTGATGTAGTTAAAGTATTGCAGTAAAAGTAGTGGTTTGGTCCCTCTGACTGATATATTATTATATATGACATCATTAGATTATTAATAGTGAAGCATCAGTGTTAGAGCAGCATGTTACTGTTGTAGCTGCTGGAGGTGGAGCTAGTTTACACTACTGTTTCGTTTGACTGATATCTGACCCGGCGGAGGGGGCGGGGCCAGCAGTCTGTGACGTCTCTTTTATCGAGGCTGCACTAGTTTTTCTTAACAAGGGGCAAAGGAAGGAACACACGGGCTCATTTAGAGGGTGACGGCGAGTTGGGTGAGTTGTTTCAGAAATCACCCGAGGACTGTTCTTTCGCTGCCGCCGCAGCTTTGTGGCGAAGCGTCTTGTACGAGAACAACACCACCCGATCTAATGAGCTGCCCGTCCTCACCACAAACACACAGCGCAGGACGGAGACAGAGCTGTGAACTGAGCTCATGTGCAAATAGACTGTCTGTCCGGTGGTGTGGATTCAGCACATCCTTCTCTTTTCTTTTCTCTGTTGTGACCAGCGGCAGCGTTTATGGTAAAAAACCTCGGACAGTCTTGTGGTCGCGCTGCACACGCTCATTCTGTGATTCAAACCTCTTTGAAGGGCACAGCCTTTGACTAACGCCACTTTTTATCTTATTGTCTTTGGGCAAAGTTTGATCTCGACTCTCTTCCTGTTTCCTTTGTACAGAAGAAGAGGAACATTAGAAGTTTTTGGCCTAATTAAAACTTTCTGCTTTACTTTCTGACTACAGGTGCGCAGATGTTTAAAGACTGCGTGTGAGTGGAACTGACAAAAGGCAGCGCTATCTGGAAATCCGGCCCTCGGATTAAAACCATCACACCTGAGCGGAGAGGCAGAGAGTCGGTGTTAACTCGGTTTTAATGCTTTCTGTTTAATCTGGGTGGCAGCAGACTCTCACCTTCATCTGTCTCTCCCCGTGAAGTTCCTCTTTAAAATATTCTGAAAGTGAGCCGAGGCAGGCGCACATCTGTGTTTAAACTTTAAAAACCGGAGACTCTCTGTGAGCGAGATGTCAGCAATACTCGAGTGAAAGGAGCCTTCGCTTTGAGGCTCAGATTCATCGAGCCGCATTTGAATTTTATGATTTGATGTTAAAGAAGTTGCTGTGATGGAAAATGTCACTTATTGACACAGAGTGGTGTGAGTGTGTGTTCTCTGGGAAACATTTGTTTCCAAGAGGAGACGCCGCCTGTCACAAGACAAACATTGCCGATGCAGATGACTCTTTTAAAGGACCATACCGCTGCTTTCTCACTGTTAATTACACTGATCGTGACTGATGACTGACGCTCTACCTTCCAGGCTGATTCAGTCACAGATATTTATTTCTTTTATTTATTTATTTGTTCTGTGAAAGTCTCCTGGGTGGTGCGTTCAAGGACACTACCAGAACTGACACTGAAGTGCTGTTTTTGTCAGAAAATCAAATCCAGAAGACAAACAACAAGCAAACATGTGAACAACAAGTGATATTAGTTATTTCTTGCATTAAAAATGTAGTGTTTGTTTTACAATTGAGACAATAGCTCCAGAAATACTAGAAAACTGACAAAAGCAGGGTAAAAAGAGGTATTACATCGAACATTTACAACATGAATTTCCTGACAAAAGAGAATTATGGCAAAGAAAAATGTGTTTTTGGAAATTAATATTATAATTTCAGATGAACTGTGGGAGGAAACATTCAAAAGCAGACTCAGGTTAATAAAAAGTCCAACATGGAGTGAATTCGAAGGTCAAAATGAAGTATTTTAAAACTCTTAAGTCAAACTATAATATTTCATCTGACATGTTGGAGAGGTTGCGGCCTGGTCGGGGTCTTCTCAAAACTCCTAAATCCAAAATGTTCAAGAGAGAAAAAAGTTTATTTTGGATACCAATTTGACTCTGAACGCAACACTTTTCATACTTGATATCCTACCAGAGAACATATTAGACAATAATTTAGGTTTTTATGGAGGATTTTTGCTTTTAAAGACAATAAAAATAATCAAAAACAGTGACCTGGTTAAAGTTGAAAAACTGAAATATTTATGGAGAGATGGACACCACTTGTTTTTCTTCTCTCCTTTAATTCACTTTATTTTTTAATTTTATTTCTATTTTTCAACAGGATCATCTCCTTTGTGTTTGTGAGTTGTTCTGTCATATGTTGAACTGGTGCAATGAATACAGATTTCAAAAAAGAAAACAGAAAGTTGCTACTCTCAAATGTCATGAATGCATCTCTCCCTGTTGGTGCGTTATTATAAAATACTTTGTTTTGTCTTTGCTTGTTGAAAACACATTGTGTCTTTAAAAAATGAACATTTTAATATACCACAAGTTTCAACTGTTGGATTCATTTTAGATAAATAATCCTTTGCAGTCAACATTATTTCTACTGTCGAAGTCTCCTTTGTGGTGCGTTCAAGGACACTCCCACGAGCTGACACTGAAATGTTGTTTTTGTCAGAAAATCAAACCCAGGAGACAAACAACAAACTGACACTGACACATTGTGTGTGTTTCTCGCTGAATCCTGACAGATTTCTGTTCTTGAAGTCTTTACATTTGTTTTTGCGGTTTGATTCAGTTAATTTAATTTCTCCGTCTTATTCACTAACTGTCTAGTTTATTAATAGAGTTCTCCATAGATTTAGCATCACACTCATTTAACATTATCAGGTCTGATCACGATGGACCGTTTAAAAAAAGCATGAAAATCGATGCAGCAGAACCAGAGATATTGTCCGTTGTCTCCACACATTCTTCTTCCTTGTCAAAACTTGGTGCCTACATTACCCACAATGCAACTTGACCACTGACAGTTCAGTCCAAGTGGTAACCTCCGGGGCTGTCAAATGAAGCCAATGCTGAAGTGCCAAAAACTGCAGTTTCTTGAATGACCACTTGAGGCTCCAACAGCGAGTCAATCCCCATAGACCTCCATGTTAAAATGCCCAACTTTACAGCAGAAATAAACATGTTTACAGCCTGGTACAAACAACGGTTTTGGTCTCTGTAGCTAATTTCCTCTTTCATGACAACTGTACGGGGGGTGAATTTTTTATAACTCACCTGTTTAAGTTTTATTAAGCCGTAAAGTTATGCATAATGAAGGACATGGCTGCTTTGAGTGACAGGTCCGCCAGCCGCTAGGTGGCTTGTTTCAGTCATTCGGCCCCGCCTCTTTGCCCATTTTTGATTGGCTGGGAGTTGGGCAGCGTCACGCACTGCCAAGATGGCGACGGCCGGAGCGGCTCACTTTGAGCTTCAAAACCGCTCTTCAGAAACCGACGGATGACGTCACGTTAACTACGTCCATATTTTTATACAGTCTATGGTTCAGTCAGAGATTGCGGTGTGTTATGCTAGTAGCGGCTAATGTAGCCTGGAGCTGTTAGCCTCCAGCAGAGACAAGGAGCTACAGCGGTCTGCTAACCTCACTTCTTTCTAACTTCACATCCACAGATTGTTTTACTTTTCAAACTTCAGTTTCAGTTTATCAGATTTCACAGTTACCATGAAACCGTCCTGGTTAAATCATCAGTACAAAAGATGAACAACTCAGTTAGAAAACATCTGGTTCTTTAGAGAAAGTTAAAGGTAGAAGGCTGTGGATACAAAAAACTGGGTTAGAAGTTAACTACGACTCCCAAAGTGCATTTCAGCAAGAAACAGCCAATCACTGAGCTTAAAATTTGGTAGTGTGCATTGCTAACGGCGGGCAGAAGCTAAAGATTACGATGTTGAGAAAACTGATCTTACAATCTACAGTGTGAGTCTTTCACTCTATTTCTTTTTTAAAAATTCTCATTCCCTCCATATTTAAACCAGACGATTCATCTCCATAAAGTCTGCTGCAACTAAAAGATTCATGTTCAGATGTTTTTCCTACATTTCCTTTTCTAACATCACTTGGAGTTTTGGACCTGTGTGTGCATCCTCTGCTCCGCTGCTGGTTTAAAAGCAGCGGTTGAATCTACATCCAGGCCTCAGAGCTTTCGCCCGCTCGCCCTGCTCTCCTCTCACTCTCCCGCTCATGAATAATAAAAATCTGAGCTGAATTATTGATGCAGATTTTTGCACACAATCTGCAGGGGCCATTATCCAGATCTGTGATGGATCTCATTTCACTCTGACAGATTAGATGGATCCACACATCTGCCTCCATTGCCGAGGTGATTACAAGAAGATAATCTGGAGTCGTCTTGATTAGCGGCCGAGCTGAAAGGTTAGAATAAAATTGCACTTTTCCATATGAATGAGGCGGCAGTTTGTTTTTCTTGGACCATAAATGGCGGAAATGTCAGCTCTCTTGACGGATGCATCATCCCTGAGGAAGAGGAGGGGGTGGGAGTCCAACCTGAAGCCCCGCCCCCTCCCGCCGTTCCATCTGTGAAAGGTCAGGGTTCAGACGGCGCGGCCGAACGAGCGCTCAGATATCCACTTATCTTTTGAAAGCCCACAAACGAGGTAATCCTCTTATTTGACACCTCGAGCAGACGCTCATTACTCGCAGCACTTTCTGCAGCCGGCCAGTCGGATTTCATGTCAAGACGAGTTTCCTTCTGTTTCATTTTTACAAAATATGAAGCCGAGCGGAGAGGAAAAGACTTTCAGTGGCAACACAGAACACCAACAACACCACGGATTCATTCAAATAAACTCACATTTACATGAATCTGTTCTTAATCTACAACAAAAAAACTATATATGATATTAGTCAAAGGAGACGAATAGAACGTTATTATTTCAGACCGCCTTAAAACTTTATAATAAAATATCATGAAGTGAAACCCAGAGGGATTAGGGGGTGTCTAATGGAGTCTATCACAAGGTCAGTTCATTCAACATTTCTTCATTATGGATGAGTACCAGTAATAGATTAATTGATTACTAATCTGACCTGATTGATGCTTTTTATCCCCCATTCAACCTTCTTTCTGTGGACTGTGAGCTCGCATGTATGTATAAAATGTGGTTCTGTACGACCGAGATGGTGTTCTCTTCTACATTTGGCCCAAACATAAGACTTTTTTCCCCCATGAAATTATGTTTAAAAAAGCAGGAGTTGTTTCATATTTGAGGAATGACGACATCATGGAGAAACACAGCGAGGAGCGAATCTTCGCCATCAAGCGACCAAGACGCTGCCGCCGTCACAGATGATGATGATGATGAGCTCCAAAAAACAGTCTGAAAGATATTAACAAGTCCTCCAAATGAAGTAAAGTAAGTAATTAAGTAAGAACATTAAGTAAGAAAAGCTGGAACAAGTGAATGTTTGACACTTTTGCTTAATGAAATACTTACACAATTAATGGACTATCAAAATATCTGCTGATTAATTTCTTCCAAATCAATTATTTGAGTCATCGTTTCTGCTCTGCATGAATAAAAAGTCCATTAAAAAGCATGAATACCCTTACTATCATTAAGTTCAGTATAGTGTTAAGTGATAAATTAAGAACATTTTAAGATATAAAAGGCATGTTTTGGTTTGTAGTGAAGAAGAAGAAGAAGAAGAGTTGATCGTCTCTCCACCTGGGTGATCTTTAAATGAGAGTGTCTCTTCTTCTTTATCCTCCGCTGCAGATTATCTCTTCGCTGAGCCCCTTCACCTGACTCCTCCGCTCGTCTTTAACAGGAAGAAAAAAAAAAAAAAAAAAAAAGGAAAAAGACCTCGACAAATCAGCCGGCACCCTGCGAGGCTGATTGTTGTGTGTGTGCGCTCTCGTCGTCTTATCTGTGCTCGTCTGATCACAGCCGCTGTTAAACTCCCACGGCAAATCACAGAGAGGAGGCAACTCCCCAGAGAGAGAGAGAGAGAGAGCAGAGAACAGAGGCACCAAAAAACTGAAAAGCATCAATTAACATGCCAGAGGAGGCAGAAGAACTGTTCTCCTCCAAAATACTCCAATATCCCCTGTGGAAATAAGAGAAAAAAAAAAAAAACCCGCTCAAATCTCTCATCAGATTTCCTCTAAAGGCGAGAGGATTCACTCTGAACAGGTGTCATTTATCACGGTTAGACTCTATCACACAGAACATAATGCTATAAAACAACATTTAAAAACTAACAAATACATGAAAACAAACACCCCGCGCAAAATAGGCCTAGTTCCTGTTCTTGAACCCTGCTTTAACGGCCGCTCGTTCATCCAAATTTAACACAAATTTCAACTGAATTTCCAGAATATCAGCAAAGGAAAACTGAAATAAAAGCTTGTTTCCATCCATGGACGTTTCATGAACATTTGGAGCAGCAGTCAAAGCATTCATTTGAGGAAGGTTACATCTCCTCATCACTCCACTCACATCTGATGTTTTCAGCTCTTCAGGGAAGCAGAAACGTTTTTACACCTCAAGCGTAAAAACTTTTAGCATTTCCACTGAAAATGTGAGTAAAAACAAGTGGAAGGAAACACACAGTCTTGATCGATGGATTAATTGTCTATGAACCTAAATGTCCTTTATAACTTCCTACAGTTAAATGTCTCGTTGACAGTTCAAAAGCCATAAATATATTTCGATTACAACGATGTAAAACAAAGAAAAGCAGCAAATCTTCACATCTGAGAAAGTGGAACCAAAAAAATTCCAATTAGTTTTCTATTCATCAGCTAATTGCTGTCGCTCTAATATACTGTATATCATTATATTATTTATTCTCAGTAATTCCCAAAATGGGATTCCTCTAAGTACAGTGCAAACAACAGAACACATGGCAATCATAATTTATTTAGTCTATAAAATGTTAGAAAATATTAAACAATATCCATCACGTTTCCCTGCATGATGACATCAAATGTCTTGTTTCGTCCGACCAACAGTCCAAAACTCAAAGTTTCAGTTTACTGTCATAAACGTCACAGAAAAGCAAAGAAGTGGGAAATTAATCAATTAACAAACAGTTGGAGATTCACTTTCTGGTGATCAACTAATCGACTATTTGTTGCAGCTCTACATGGAATATCAATGAAAAAAACAGACATTTTTCACTGTTTTCTGACATTTTCTAGATAAATCGATTAATTGAGAAAATAGTTGATGGATGAAAATAATCATTTATGATTATAAGACTGCTTCAGTGGTGTAAACTCACTAATTTTCACTTAATAAAAGTACTGTGACGATGATATGTTCAGTTGCTGCAGAGGAAAAAGGGTTTTTCTATACAGTAAACATGAGCTGTGGGTTATCTGTATGTATGTGGGAGTACAGTGACTGTTTTCACAGATCCATCCTGGATTAAAATGTCGGATCTAAAGGTTAAATAAAAAGCGTGAGCCTGAGCCGCTGTGCAGATGTTCCTCTTGACACATCGTCTGATTCTGTCAGAAAACCAAACCTGAAGCCCGCTCGGCTTTATCAGAGGAAATCATCAGCCTTTAATAGTTTTTTAATGAGTTTGTGGAATGCACTCTGGCGACAGTCTAATAAAGGACAAGCTCTGCACAGAGACTCGGGCTGAATAATGTATAAGGGCAGAGGTAGAACTGATGAAAAGATGATGAGAGGCATTCCTGAGAGAGGGAGCGAGCGGGGCGAGAGGAGAGGTAAGTTGAAAGAGAGGCCCAATTAATCTTCATGTGCTTACAGAAGAAATTAAACAAAGGCGGGAAAAAAGGACGAGGGAGAGAATGGCTGTTTGAGGAAAAAGACGACGAGACCTGCAGAGCTTGGAAGAGAGAGCGTCCAGGTGAACAAAGACTCTGCGATCCGTTTTAATGATTTCATTTTCACTTTCAGCAAAGCAGGCGAAGCTGAGAGTGAAGAAATGACTCCTAAAGGAAAGTTACGTCAACTTTCAGGGAGTGTTAGAAGTACCTCTGTGTTAAAAGAAAGCACATTATTCTTCCTCTCCCTACCTCAACATCCTTTTCTCTCCTAACTTTCCCTTTTTTCTCCCTGCTTCCTCATTTTCCTCCCAACTGAATCTCTTTTCCTCTTTTCCTTCCTTTTCTTTCTGGCCCCCTCCTTTTCTTCCCTAAGCCAAACACATGAACCAGGCGCAGGGAACGAGACGAGGAGGCAGGAAAGGAAAGGAGGAGGTAGGAACGTAATGGGAGTAGGGAAGAAAGGAGGAGGTAGGAGAGTAAAAGTAAAGGTAAGAAAACAGAAAAAGGAGGTAGGGAGGAAAAGGTAGGGAGGGTTAGGGTTTGATGTAGGGAAGAAAAGGAGGAAGGAGGAAAAGAAAAGAGGAAGTACTGAGGAAAAAAGAGAAAGTGAAGGATGGTGAGGTAGGGAAAGGTGTAGGAGAGGAGGAGGTAGAAAATGAAGTAAGGAGGTCCAATGGGAGGTATGAAAGAGTTGCAGCAGGTATAGGATGAGGTAGAAAATAAAAGGAAAAGAAGAGGAGCTAAGGAGCAGAAAAAGGAGGTAGAGAGGAAAATTAGGAAGAAGGTTGTTATTAAGGAAGGTTGCTGATTGCTATTAATAACTAGAAATCAGCTTTAGGATCTGATTAAATCAGCATATACAGAACTAGAACGTGTTATCAGACAGGGGAAGTGGAATTACAGAGATAAAGTTGAGGGCAAACTACATCTGAGTGACACCAGAGGTTTGTGGAGCTAATCACAGGCTGGAGCCCGACCACTGCTAGGTTACAGCAAGGGGCTTTCACTGCTGATGAGGATAAGCACTTCTTTGCCGGCTTTGACGCACATGATTTCTCCGCTGAGCTTGAATCAGTCCACTCCACTTTCTCTCTCTCTCTAAGGGGGTCTAATGGTAACCTCAGCCCCCCCAATAACGGTCACCTCTGATGAGGTCTGCTCCCAGCTGAGGGACAAATAAGGCGCCTGGCTCAGTTGGGGTCTTGCCACGTGCCCTTCAGGTGTGTGCAGACCAACTCGGTGATGAGCTCCAGTTCATTTTCTCTCTATCTCTCTTCCAGTCCAAGATCCCCGTGAGATGGAAAACTTCATGCATGGGGACTTAAAGACCCCTACAGCTCTCACCTCTCAGCTCATGAAATGCTTTGAAAGAGTTGTACTTGGACATTTCCGTAGCCATAGTAACCATACTGTCCTGATTAAAGATGAGGCCATTGAAGTGTTTTAATGAGCGTTGTCATTGACTGTTAACTGTTGATGATGATGACTAGGATGGTGGTTGTACTGAGGATTGTGGTAATGTTGGCGTCCATGAATATTTTGATGTTGATGTCATGTATAACCACTAACATATACTAGTTAACGATGTGCAGAGAGCCCAGTATTTCTGTTTCTATCTGTATTAGTTGAGGCAGCAGAAGTATTTGTATTCAAATAAAAGTGGAAATAAATGTAAAAATCCTGTTTTTGTTTTTATTACACTTCTAATTTTAGGATATTAAAGTGTTAAAATAAGTCTTCATCAATAAACTATTTTACGAGGGGGGTCCCCACACTGGTGCTGTGTCTCAAATCGCATACTTCTGTACTTACACTTAACATTTTGAGTGCATAAGTGTGTTCACACTGAGAAGTATGGGAAATAAAGTGCACAGTGAGAACCCGGACGGTGCACTCAAAACGGTCAAAAAGTTGAGTGTGGAACTATGGACACCTCTCGCCCCCAATGGTCGCCATCTTGGCTTCGTAGTGGAAGGGAAAGGGACTTTTTTTCAAACTGGAAATGGCGGTCGAGTACGTTGTAACTACGGTGAACATCGCCACATTATACAAATGTAAGTTATACATGTGTTTTTTAGCACTAATCACCACTATACTGTTGTCGGATATAAGCCATCAGTATGTTTTTTGGGTTAATTTAGCAGACTGTAATGATTTGGTAGCACGAACGATAATGCAAATGCTAACGCTAGCTAATGCTAATTTCTGGTAAGTGCACAACTGCCGTGTTTGATTTGAGACGACACTACCCTGTCAAAGTTTGCGCACTACGCCAGTAATATATAGTGTACACAGTGTACTACATGAAAGTGAACTAACAGAAGTATGTGAGTTGAGACACAGCTTGGGTCTCACACTTGGGCTTCCTCGGTCATGGACGACTGCAGCTGTTTATACATCCATGACACAAAAACAGCACAGCGGAGCAGAGGAGAGAGACAGAGACAGTGATGTGACTGACCTGTGCACTATTGTGTTATTTGACATGCTTTTTTCTCCCCCAAAACAAATAATTTCTAAAATATTTGTACGAAATAAATAATCGTAAAAACCCACTATTGGTGCTTTTCTGAACATTGCATTTGTCACCACCCCTGATTCCCACTTGATCACCTCATTTCTTTTCCTCCCTCATCAGTCCTTTCCCTTTGACATTTACTTATTTTACCTTTTTTTACCTTTTGTAATCCCTCCTTTCCTTCCTACCTAATTGGATATTTCTTTAAAAAAAAAGCAAGGAGGCAGAAGAAAATATTACAGATGTAGTGAAGGAAAGCAGGAAGTCTAGCAAGAAAGGAGGATGTAGGGAAGGAAAAAGTAAGGCATAAAGAAATGAAAGGAGGAGATGACAAGGTGTGAAAGGAAAGGATGAGACAGAGAAGGGACTCATAGAAAAGTAAAGGATGTTGAGATAGGAAGAACAAGGTAGGGATGGAGAGGTGGAGGTAGGAAAGGAAAGATGTACAGGTAAGGAACAGAAAAGGAAGTAGGTGGGCAAAGATGGTAGGAGGAAAGAAAAAAAGAAGTAGGTAAGAAAGGTAAAGGAAGAAGAGGTAGTAAAAGGGTAATGAAGGAAAGAAGGATGAAGAAGGAAATGAGAAGGCAGGTGAGAAAAGAGAGGAGGAGGTAAGGAAGGAAAGAAAAGGAGAAGAAGCAAGGAGTTAGTAAAGGAGTGGAGGCGAAAAGCAAAGGAGGAGTAAAATTAAGGAGGAAGAGGTAGAGAAAAAAATGAGTGTTTTGTGAAGGAGGATCTGTGTGCGTTGACCGTTTTCACACCTCACTGCATCTTAACATCAGACATTAGTTCAGCTCTCGTTGTTTTTATGTATCCGAGCATCCTTCAACAATTATCTCCACTCATTAATTCCTCTCTGCTCGTCTTCCTCCGGCCGTCCATGTTTGTGACGCCGCGTCCGTGTAACATCATCATGTACGAACGCAGAAAATGCAAACATGCGTGAAGAATGAGCTGTACGCCGCACCTGAGCCGGCCTCTGATGAACCGAGGCCAGACGTCGTGTCGGAAGGCGTCGGCTCGCTGTTTGTGTTTCATCAGCGCTCGCTCGTCGAGTGAAGTGAAGCGCGAGTCAGTATGTAAATGAGAGCGAGGAGAAGCTCCAGACAAAGAGGGAGCAGGGGTTAGGAAAGGAAACGAGCAGAAAAAAGGTCAAAGAGAAGGACTGGAGGACGCAAAGGAAGGAAAAGAGAAAAAATTAAGGAAATGAAAGAAAATGAGGAAGTAAAAGAGAAAGTATTAAAGGAAAGAAGGAGGTACAGATGGAAATGAGCTAGCAAATAAAAGCAGAATGTAGTGAAGAAAATGAGAAGGTAGAAAAGGAAAGGAAAGGGAAGGAAGCAAAGTAAAGGATGCTGAGGTGAGGAAGAAGAGGAGGTGGTAGGAAAGGGAAAAAAAGAGGTGTAGAGGGGAGAAAGGATGAAGGGAATGACTGCAGGAGGTGAGAAATAAAATAAGTAAAAGTTTGGGAATGAATGAAAAGGTAGAAAGGAAAGCAGAAAGGTTCTCTAAGGAGGAGAGAAATAAAAAAAAGGAGGTAAGAAAAGAAAAGGGGGTGGAGGACGGAAAAATTAGGATATGCAAAAGAAAAGGAGGACACAGTAAATGAAAGGAGGATGTACAGAAAAAGATAAGAAAGGAAATGAAAGGAAGTAAATGAGGAGGTAGGGAAGGAGATAAGGATGCAGAGGAAGGTCAAGATAGGAAAAAAGGAAAGAGAAAGGAGGAAAAGATAAGGAGGTAGGGAAGGAGAGGAGGCAAGAAACAAAATGAGGAGGTAGAGAATAAAAGACACAAAGAATGGATGAAGGAAGAGGAAGTATAGAAGAAAATGGAAAGAATGAGGAGGCTGAAAAATAAGTGAGATGGCATGGAAAGAAAGAAAGAAGACAGGAAGGGAAATGAGAATGTAGTGAAGGAAAGGAGATGGTATAGAAGAAAGGAATGAGGAAAGAAAAGGAAGAGGTGTAGAAGGAAGGAGAAAAGGAAGGAGGAGGTATGGAAGGAAGGAGAGAGGAGGTATAGAAGAAAGTAAGAAGGAAGGAAGGAGGAGGTATAGAGGAAAGGAAGGAGGAAAGTAGGAGGTATAGAAGGAAGGAGGAAAGAAAGAAGGAAGGAGGGAGGAAAGGTGAGGTATTGAATGAAAAGAGAAAAATATTTTTAAAAAAAGGTACAAAAGAAATAAAAGGAAACAAAAGAATATGAAGAATATACGTAGAAATGAAAAATGATGCTGGTGAAAAAGGCGGTAATGAGAAATAAGATGGCAGAGAAATAAACGTGCAGACAGAACATGAAATAAGAAGAAAGAAAAGAAAAGATCTGAGCAACAGACAAAGAGTTTTCAGGCCGCAGGAAACAGCAGCTCCGTGTTACGCAGGTGGAAAACTTCACCACAACACCGGAGTTAGAGACACTTTGACATGTTGGACATAGTTGTGTCTCTTCAGCCGAGCAGCAGCAGCAGCTTTTTTTTTTTAAAGCAGTTTACTTTCTTTTTTCCTGCAGCGATTAAACTCTAATGAAAGTGTTGAGCGGGAGGGCAGCAGGAGGTCGGGAAGCGAGGATTAACGCCGGGGTTATCGCGCCCAGGTGGAAAGATCACCTCTCATTTCCATAAACTGCCACTTACTGCCGGGCCCGCTGTGTTTGGCCCTCTAATACCTGCTCATTTATTCCAACACATTCAGCCGTCAGGGGGTCAGAGGTCACGGTCCGATAAGTCGCAGTGACCTCAGAGGCGGCGTTTGTTCTGGGTTCACCATCTGCTGAACCTGAATTACTGGGGAGGAGCAGGAAAAAACATCATGTGCTATCAGTTGGTCTGATGGTGAAGCACTTCATTTACATGCTTTTATAAATGTTCCACTCCAAAGAAGTTTTCAAACTATTACAGTCAGAAGTTGAGTCTGGATGACTTGCTGCAGTACAATGAGGCCTAAAGACCCACTAAGAACATCTGTTTTCTTTTAAAAGTCAAAGTTTAAATGTATTATTATTAGCTTTGATTTTAGGATTTTAATTTATTGGACATAAAGTATTGAGAGAAAGTTTTAGTCACTTTAGATGTTTGGATTCAACGAGCCCAAACATCCAGCCAGAGTCATAAAGATCTATCTTCAGCTCCAAGAAGAACAAGGAGTCCTGCAACAGATGGTCTCTGATCTCAACATCATGGAGTCAGTCTGGGATTAACATGAAGAGACAGAAGCAGCTGAAATATTTAAATCCACAGAAGAAGAACTGTGGCAACTTCTCCAAGATGCAGGAACAACCGAACTGCCGAGTACCTGAAACACCGAGAACTGCTGCTGTTTTAGAGGCAAAGCTGAACTCACGTTAGCGACCGAGCTAAGCTAACGAGACAACTTTTGTTAGCTCTGAGAGCTTTATTTTCACTCTTCAGTCACTTTTTATTGAATGAAATTGTGTGCAACAGTGAAGAAAATGTCAGAGAAGTAAACAGAAGAGAGAAAACAGAGAAAAGCTGCAGGAGATATTGTGATTGACTAGCTGCTTGGCGTTAGCCCGGCTGGGTGAGCTAGTGGCTCATCACTTCATCACCAAAGCTCCTACTTCCCAAAGACTCTCATATTATCTTCACTGCATCTCTCTCTCCTTTAGGGTTGCTAACTTTGATTTTGGAAGCTTGCTAGTGTGATTGCTAACTGGACAATAAGTTCACAGTTTATACAAATGATGTTTCTGTACTATAGTCTGCTGTCTGACGACTGACTGCATCTCTTTAGTGAAGCATTTTATACTCCAGCAGAGCAGACACACCACTAATATGATCTGGACTCTGCGGCTCTCCATTACCTCAAAGGTCAACACTGTCATAATGATTTCTGGTTAATGGCAGGAAGTCACATGTCGTAGTTCACTGAAGCTGAACTTGACATGAAGGTTTCGCACAGATTTGCTTCAGAATTGGACAAACAAACCTCACTGCTGTACGTTTGATAAGGTCGTTCATTTAGTGTGCAGTGATAACAGGTTCATGTGTATTGATTGTTTGTGTTTGTTGGGGCTTTAGGACTGAATATAGACTCAGATAAGCGCCGACATAACTTTTAACAGCATAAACAAGTTAATAGTCAGCATTCAAAAACATAGAGTTATAAACACTGATATCAGACTCATTGCTAGCCTTCTGCTGGAAGCAAAGTGGTAGCTTAACTCCATCAAGAAGAATCTGAAATCCCTCTTCCAACATCTCCAAAACTGTGTCATTCACACAACAAGAGTCCACTGGGTTTATTTGACAAAGCTCACTGTGGGTTCAGGACTTCAGAGATGTTTTACTTTTCTCTTTCTCCACCTGTTCAATAAACAAGAAACCACATGAATGCAGTTTTATAGTGAACAGACTGGTTGAGTCTCCTTTGGCAGCTTTCGATCTCCTCCACACACACACACACATACACACCGCCTCCCTCCACCCCCTGCAGTGTTTAACCCCCCACCGCTTTGATTGAACCTCAATAAAAAGTTCAGTTTAACAAGCTGAGTCTGGGATTCAGAGCAGCATTGTCTCCGCTTTTATTCTCATTAAGCATGTGGGAGATGATGATTTCTTCTCTTTTCTTCTCTGCAGCACGCTGAGGTGGAATTACACCCCGGTGCTGCTTTTCTTCTGGGTGCTTTTATGGATCTCAGCCTCTCCTGCAGCAGGGTGGCAGATTATTAATCAGATTCATAAATAATAAAAGATGGCAGTGAGGCCCCTGGGCGCTGGGGGCCACTGCTTCTTCCACAGCGAGGAAAAAAAATGATGGAGGATAAGTCGTAGGAAACAATATTAACACAAAGCCAGCTGGATTTATCCAAAGTCTGCTTACAGTCTACCTGAGGAGGAGGCCGCCGAACGTCTTTATAAAACCTGAGCTGGTTAATATTCTGCCTGCAGCTCAGGACTGCAGGGGAAATTAGCATGAAGCTAATCTCTCTAATTCTCTGTGTTTAAGCTAACGGTGCTGCTAACCTGCTACCTGAGAAAAAGAATGACTCTGAAATGTCACAGGTGACCTCTGCGATGCTTAGACCACAGACTGAATCTGTCATTCATTCAAATATTCATTGACTTTGCGAGTGTAGTTCTTCATCCAAAAAAGTATTTATGAAAACGAGCTTCCAACTTTCTGTTCTTTAAGTTTCATTTACTTTATATAAAAGCCGATATTCAAATAATGGCCGATAGTTGGGGGCACGGCCAGCACAAGCAAATGGGTAAAAAACAACATCAAGGAGGTTGGTATTACTACAACAGCTCAGTATAATCCCCATTAGGGCTGCAACGATTAGTCAAACACTCTGTTAGTTGCCAACTATTAAATTAATCACCAACTATTTTAATAACTGATTAATCATTTTGAGTCATTTTTTGAGGATTCTCTGATTGCAGCTTCTTAAATGTGAATATTTTCTGGTTTCTTTAGTCGTCTATGACAATAAACTGAATATCTTTAGGTTGTTTTGTCCCGACCAACAGTCCACAACCCAAAGAGCTTCAGTTTATTATCACAGAAGACTTAAGACACAAGAAAATATTCACATTTAAGAAGCTGCAATCAGAGAATTTGGAAATCTTCTTAAAAAATGACCCAAAACAAGTAATCGATTATCAAAATAGCTGATGATTAATTTAGTAGTTGGCAACTGATCAATTAATCGTTGCAGCTCTGACGCTAAACAAAGAAATAAAGACATATAATACACATTGTTGTATGCATTTCCATTTTATATATGTTATTGTATATGTGTTTATTGTGTCATATGAAATGAAAACATATGTTAAAAGAACATTTACTCTGTTTGAATTGTTTTCATTATGACATGAATTTTTCATTTAAATCAAATCACAACACAGAACATGGAGGGAGGAGCTGCGTTGCATTTCAGTGTCGTCCAGCAGAGAGCAGCACATACAAACCACCGTCAGTAGTTTTCATGAGTTTAGTTTGACTTCATTTTCTTTACTTTCTTTTTTTTTAAAAAAATGGCATATGTGTAGTTAACATTATGACATCACGGAAGTTAGCATGTGACGCCATCTAGTGACATCGGGAGACTTTGTGAGCAGGCTGGTGAACTAACTGGGTGATCAGGTGCCCTTTAAAGATGCAGTGTGTAAGATTTAGTGGCATTGAGTGGAACAGACTTGGCAGAAATGGAATATAATATTATAATTTTTAAAAACATATAACATATAACATATAACATTCTTGAAATCTCAGGTCTTTTTCCCCTAACAGGGGTCTTAATACTTATTTTTCCTTGTTTACATCCTGCTCCCTCTTTGTCTGGAGCTTCTCCTCGTTCTCATTTACATACTGACTCACGCTTCACTTCACTTCACTCGACGAGCGAGCGAGCGCCGATGAAACACAAACTGCGAACCGACGCCTTCTGACGTCTGACCCCGGTTCATCAGAGGCCGGCTCAGGTGCGGCGTGCAGCAGATTTCTTCACGCATGTTTGCATTTCTGCGTTTGTACATGATGATGTTACACGGACGCAGCGTCACAAACGTGGACGGCCGGAGGAAGACGAGCAGAGAGGAATTAATGAGTGGAGATAATTGTTGAAGGATGCTCGGATACATAAAAACAACGAGAGCTGAACTAATGTCTGATGTTAAGATGCAGCGAGGGGAGTCAGGTGTGAAATCTATCTACACGCACACACACGCGCACACACACACACACACACACACACACACACACGGCTGAGCTGCCGTTAAACACAGAGGCAGCAGTGAGCAGGTTTACATGTACACTGCTACCTTGGCCTTCACCAAGTTTTGGGAATTGGACTGCGAGACATCTCCCATCATCACCAGAGCAGAAGTAAAACAACATAAGAAGGAAAATATTAACTCAAAATAAGAGTGATATTTCTAATAATGATTAAAGATCAGAAACCACAAATTTATTTTAACAAACAATATTTTGATGCAGTTTTTGAATGGGATCAGAAAGTTGTCTGTCTAAATAATTACACTCCTTCCATACGTAGGACAGATCCACGACTCACGAGACAACAAAACTGATTGTATGACTCTAAAGTTGGTCGTGTGAGGGTTAAAATACTGTGATTTGATGATATAGTTTTATATCTAGTGGTGTCACTACTCGTTCGCTCTTATCTTTCAAGTCCTGACAGCATTAAAGGTCCAGTGTGTAGAATTTAGTGGCATCTAGTGGTGAGGTTGTATACCCTCCCTGCTCTCTTCCCTATTTGCTCATCACTGCTCTATAACAAGTCCAAATATTTATGAAACAGGGATTTTCTGCCTTTTCTTCCTCTGGTCTTTTCTTCTTCTCTCTGCTTCTTACATAAACACAAGCAGACAGTCACATACTGTAAATGGATCCACTTAAATACACACAGTCATTCTAAACAGTGCAATTAAAAGAAACCAGCAAACAGTATTATCAACACAGTCAGTGACTGACAGAGTTTATCATGTTTATTGTAAACTGAACTACGCAGTTATGTGATTTTAATTAAAGAACAGGCAGCTGAGAGCACAGCTCGTCCTCCGCTGTTAGCTGCTCTCTGATGACCCAGCTCGTCTACCATTCAGTCTGGCAACAGTGACCTATGGTTAGGTTTGAGTGACAGACGCTTTGTAGCGGCTGTAGTAATTACAACTTGGGGAGGTGACGCAGTTTCGATTATGATGGTTCTTTCATTTTTGTCTTCATTGAAGTAGAAATTGTACAACAATAAATGGCAAGTGATGCATAATCAGTAGAAAGCTCGTTAGAAAACGGAGCACACGGTGCAAACAGAATTATAACCTAACAAAAGACAAAAAAATAAAATAGAATGAAATAGCTAAGGGGTGATGATAATAATAATAATAATAATAATAATGATAATAATAATAATAATAATAATAATAATAATAATAATAATAATAACAATAATAATAATAATATTTTTTGTAATTTTTTTGTTTTCTTCTTCATATAGTTCAGTGATTTGGTTGTGTCTTAATACATTTACATATATGAATAAAAAAAGTAGCTAAAATAAATAAAATATTCAACAGAAATTCAGTTTTCTGTTATCATTTCTGGAAAAATGGGAGAAAGAAAAGATTTTTGACTCTTAGTGTGCTGAAGTAGTACGGTTTTACCATCAAAATGATTATAATATTATATATTATAATATTGTTTACAGTTGCATTGGAAATTAAACTTCAGACAGGATTCCTCAAAGGTAAGATGTTGCCAGTTCATCTAATAAATGGGTGAAATATTTTTCTCCATTCAGTCAATATATAATATTAAAATAAAGAACTATTTCTAAAAAGAATGAATCTGTAATTCCAGATGGGAACATCGTGCAGAGTGAAATTGTGTTTGTACAATAGTTTCCAGTGTAACTGTACTTGTGAATGGAAAGAGAAGCATTTTACAGGTAACAAAGTCACAACGTAAAAGAAAACCAATCATTTAAAAAAATTCCTGGGAACACAATACCAAAAGCTATTATTTACTAGAAAGGCTTTTAACCATTTGATCTTTGAGGTTCCAGTTATAAAGTCAAAGTCAACGACCTTTAGATCATCTTAATAATATTTTACCATGGTTGCTTTCTCTTCCAAATGTAGTCAAAGTTTAACTTGTTGATGGTCTTTACTGCTTTGTTATGAGAAGAGGATAAGCTGGATAAATGCACCTTGAAAGACTTTTCACCTTTGTTATAGAAATGCAACCAAAAAGAGAAAAATCCCCATTTGACCATTTGTCTAACCTTGATTTGCATTCATCCATTTCGTTCCATATATTCAAAGTTTCACTTAATTTAGTTTCCTCTATAATAAGCACACAAAGTATTTAAACCGTAGTTTTAATGGGGATGCCGTCATGTCCAGCTAATAATTGACACTTTTTGTAGTTCAGTTAGAAACCAAATGCTTCTGAAAATAAATCTGTAATCTGAATAGCATTTAGAACTTGCTCAAAATTTTTCAAAAACAAAGTTGTGTCGTCTGCCAGCTGACTTACAACTATTTGATTCTCAAAGACACTCAACTGCGCAACGTGAATTTTTGATAAGAAGAGACAACATTTCCACTACAACGTTTGTTATACGTCTGTTCATTGTAAAACAAGAGGAAGTACCACCTGATAAAGATATTGAGCTATTAGTGTCAATGATAAAAACATTTGATTTGATCTGAAAATATGCTGAATCAAGATGTGTACAGGGAGGTAACTTTAATACAACCCTGATTAATGTGTTTTGGGAGGTCTGGAGTTTCTTTTTGATGTGTTGTGATGTACTATTATACATAAATACATATTAAACCAGGAAGTGGCAGCATAGTCAAAGTGACATTGAACTAATGCTTCAGCTTACGTCTTCAGTGTTGATTTATCCAACAATCCGGATTTTCCAGCCAGGAATTTAGTCTTTTGGCAGATTTTAGTAAGGGTTTTTATAGCTATGGCCTCCACTGATAGATGTTTATCTAACGTACATCCTAATTAGTTTAGTGTATACTTAGCTAACAGTCTTTCCTACCTTTACCTTCATCTCTGGGGTCTTTTCTGGTTTAATTCTGGAACCAAATAGGATAGCCTCTTTTTCTCCTACATGAAGAGACAGCTTGTTATCAGACAGCTGAGGTTCCTCACTCAAAGAACTTTCCACAACTGCTAAATCTTTATGTGACACAAAAATAGCTGAATTGTCTACATAGAGAAAAAGGTGCGATGGACAGGACATCCATCATGTCATTAATATATAATTAAAAAAGAGTGGCCCTGGGACACTTCCTTGAGGGATCCCGCAACTGATAGTTTTAGGTTTGGACAATGTTCCATTGACATCCACCATCTGTGTCCTTCCAGAGAGGTAAAAATTGACTCGTTTTATGGCCAACTTGTTAAACCCCATGGCCTTTAGCGTGAACAGCAGGACATCATGATCTTCAGTATCAAAGGCCTTCGGAGGGTCTAACGTGTCCGTTCCACAGAAATCGCCTGCATCAACCTCCTTTCCGATGCGGCCTGTTAAATATAAAAGGCAGGTTTCTGTGGAATAGGATTTTCTGAAACCTGACTGTCATTCAAATAACATGTTGTGAGTCAAGTATGTATTCATCTGTTCATGTGTTATCTTTTCGATGACCTTGGAAAGGACACTTGAGATTGAAACCAGTCTATAATTTCCTTTCTCAAACCTATTACCCTTCTTATAGAGAGGAATGATTCTTACAGTCTTGAGATCTGTGGGTACCTTCTTGTTCTATTGAGAGATTAATTAAATGGGCCACAGCAGGTGTAATACACTCTGCTGCATCCCTTAGGAACCTGGCAGGTATATTATCTAAACCTGTTGCTATATTGTAATTCAGTTCATTCAGCCTCTTAAGGACTGTATTCTCTGTTACTCTGTTAAAAGAAAAAACGAGTCAGATTGAAGCTCTTGTTGAGAATAAAAGCTCTGAACCTGTGTCTCTCCATAAAGACCTGAATGACAATGGAGATCCTTTACCAGGCTGTTTGCAACTGATGTAAAGTATGAGTTCAAACATTCCTAACCAAGTGTCTTTTGTGCCTAAACCTAACCAGACCTTAACCACAGCATTGCAATGCACATGTGAGGGGTCAATTGATATCAGCAAGATATTTTATATTTGTTATCGAGGGCATTCCCTACTGTTAAATCAGAGACCCCCTCCCCAATTCATTTTCTTTTGTAATTTAGTTGAGTTTAACAGGTTAATTTGCAGAATTTAATTCACCTAATGAGTTAAATTTAAACTACATTAAAGTTTGTGTCTGCAGGCAATGTAGATAATCCTAAATGTCTTTCCAGGATACAGTGTTTGTGAGTTTGTATTTCATTCAGTATTGTTTGCGGATGCGCTGTCTGGTTCCCGCCACCAGGGTGTGCTGTTGAGTCGGAAAAAGCGAGTTGTGAAGGAGAAGAAGAAAACTGTGTTGTTGTCCATTGAAGCCGAGAGAAGAAGACAATCATTTTAGCAGCAGAGAAAGTGTGCTGCCGGACTGTGAGAGTGAGCATATACTGCTTTGTTTTCGTTGTTAAAAGCAAAAATAAAGACGTTGCTAGTTGCACGACAGTCCTGCATCTGCCTGAGTCCTTGGCGGCAACACACAAAATGAAAAAACAACGTGTACAAATCTCGCGAGAGTTTCACAAATCTAGGGTAACCATCTATACACGACCCTTAGGAGGAGGTGGTTTGGGTGGATGGCTGGATAGTTAGATGGAAAAAAGTGGCATAAAGTGAACTTAGCTGCAAGAGACCGCTGTTCACTTCCTGTTTCTAACCATAAGTGTCATGTTCAACCACGAATCAGGACATTTTTTTAAAAACCATAACGTGGTGTTTACTGTTGCCATAATGATGAAGGTTGCCTAACTTTAAGGAAGTACTAACCACGTTTAAAGTGATCATTTTAACCCAAACCATGATCTTTCCCAAACCCTAACCAGACTTTAACCACAGTGTTTTTAACAGTGATTTGTAACGCTTTTAGAAAGCAGCAGATTATGCTCCTGTGGGTCGTTCCTGAGTGCAGGTACAATGGTTGTTTCATTATGAGAATGTGTTGCATGACCAGATGTCATTAATCCTACAGAAAGTCAACTTCCTGTGATAGTGACGTCTTTAACTGCTGGATCTAATCAGCAGCATGTGGCCAGTCTACTGTCAGGCTAATCTGCAGCACAGCAACTGATATCCTGATATATTGATAGTTATCAAGGATAAAAAAGACAATAAAGATAAAAGCTTATTTCCAGTGAGGTCCTCTTGGGGTAAAATGTGGTAAGTTGGTTGATATTCAAGTCAGACGTGACTGGTTGAAAAAAAAACCATCTAACAACAAAACAGTGATTGAGCTATAAAAACAATCCAAACAAACTTATGATTGACTTTTCATCAGACCTTTTTCTTTGCCAAGAGTTTGAAACTCCTCTCAGTCTGCTGCTGTCAGTGGATAACAATGTATTTTTGCCTAAGGACCCCTTGAATCTAAAATGAATAAAATTAGTTAAACTACGTATTTTTGCATAATTATTATCTATCTTATCTCTGACAAGACTAAAATGGTAACCAGCAGCTGTATTCTTTACAATTTTGTAAGTGAGACCAAACATAATTTGAATAATTCTTCTTTTCCAATGTAAGGAAGAATCTACACATGTATGATACTGGACAGAGTCAAGATTCAGTCAAAATATAAAGATATGGCACTTTTGGATCATTTCAGTTTTTGGAGGCTAAAATTTGGAACAGCTGACAAGATGAAGTAAAATCCTCTGAATCTATTTCAGTTTTCAAAAACAGGTGTAAAAACATCTTAATTAGTGAAATGTAAAGAGGAGAAATACAGTAAAAATGTACAACTTGTATATTTACTATATCTGCATGTCACAACTTTCAGTCTGCATTAAGACTATGGAAATAAGTTATTTAAATTTTTAGTGTTTTTATCCTGTCATGTTTCAATTTTGTACAGAACACTTTGTTTTATGATCTGTTTACTTGTTTGTTTTTATTTATTTTATGTTTATTTTATGTTTTTCCTGGCGAATATGTGGAAAAGAGTGTTATGTGTAGCTGTTATATGACAATTTTATTAGTCACATCAGAAACAGTACATACAGTCCAGCCATATCCAACATTTTGATGTCTGTACTGTAACTCTGAGTCTTAGAATCAATGAAATAGCTTTGGAGTTATTGGAAGATGTATGTTTCAGTTTTTATAGAGCTAGTCGAGCAGTTTTTTCCCCTGATTTCAGCCTTTTTTTCCTACAGATTTTAAATCTCTTTCTTTCATCTCGGACACACACACCGAGGAGTCTGCAGGACGTTGCAGCGGCGGCCTCCTCCGAAAGCTTGAGGACGATTCACCAACGAGCATGGAGGAGTCTCTGAAGGCTCCCTCATCACGATTTTTATCTGCTGAACATCAACCTGTCAGAGCAGCGAGGGTTTAATGGAGAAAAAGAGAGAAGAGAGAAGCTGAAGGAGAGGAAAAAACAGAAATGACCGTTCACCGTTTTAATTTCGCCTCCATGACTTGGTTTCATCGCCTCCGTGTGAATGATGGCTCATCTGCAGTTATCATTCAGCGATTTACAAAGTTTGTTTTTTTTTAAAGTGTTTGCTGAACATCTTGCAGGAAGTTGTGGGCAGTAAAGCGTGGCCTCTCTTCACTAATCGTCTTCTAACAGCCAGCAGAGATATGCTTCACACGCTGCAGGAAAAACAGATTAACAGTTTGGGTGCGATTATTAAACTTAATGACAGATGAAGCAGCGATGCAGACGACACTTTAACCTCAACACGGGTCAGTCATAAACACGTCAAAAAATATAATCAAAGTAATAACATCATCCTTAATTAATACACAGGGATCTTCTCATGTACAGGCCACTTTATTGTAACAACAGAGGTCTTTTTATTTATGTGTGTGTCACTTTTAAGTCTTTTTTATGGTCTGATGATGCTTTTTTTCCCCTTTTTTCTTGCAATTCTTACTAATCCCTGTGCTATTTCTCTACCTGTCCTGTCCTTGTTTTTATTGTTGTACTCTTATAAGCTCACTGAAAGGAAATCAACCAAAAGAGAGCCAGATATTTCCCTCAGGAGTTGTTAGAGAGCAAAAACAGAATGAAAAAGAGTGAATATTGGACTTACATTCACCAGGTGGACAGAAACACGACTCCAAATGAATGATAATGTTGCTCCGTAACTGCCGGATGTGGAAATAAACAACTGTTTGCTAACAAGTTCAACATATCAACTTAAAAGCTGATGATGTGTCAGTGTTGTGTTCGCTGCTTGTTTCTGATGGAAACTAGTGGACTAAACATCAGTTAATGCAGGTTTAAAGCATCAGAATTTCACTATTTAACTATAACCCACAAGTTATTAACATTAGTGTTGGCTTGTTGTCAGGATTTAGCTACATGTTGGCCTGCTATAGTTACAAATCTTGTCCAAAATATCCTTTTCTTTCTTCCCATCTTCCTCCACCTTCCTCCTGTTTTTCTCCCAGTTCGTCCTCCCTCTCTTCCTCCTCCTCCGTCGGGTCATTTTTCATGCGTGACATCTGCAGGATGTCACACCTGAGCAGCGCGTCTCTCTCTGCTGAAGATCTATGAGTCCTGGATTTCATATTTTCAGTTTATTTACCTCGTCGTTTGTTTTCATCTTTTTTTACTGATGCGGGGTCATTTGACAGTTTGGAGTCGTTTTCAAATCTCCGCCACATGAACACTCATACATTATAGCTTTGTGCTCCCCCCCCCCCCCACCCTTCCCTCGCAGGCTGCCACGGGCTGCAGAGAGAGGAGGAAATATGTTTCCGCCACATGCTGATTTACAGCGAGCTGCTGGTGGAGGCTGATAGATATTTGTTTCCATGCGGCCGCCGGGAGTCAGATGGTGACTGTTGCTACGTCTTCATATCCTCGACGCCGCCTGATGAGCTCTCACGTCCTCGTATGGAGAATTTCTGCTCATATATGGTTTATAAAAAAAAAGGAAAAAAAAACTGTCATGATCCTGTCATTGCCCTGTCATTCTTGTCTTTATTGTGTTATTTCTTGTGTTGAAGAAGCGTGCCTCCCGTATTCCTCCCCGGCCTGCTTCTCCCTCCACACCTGCCCTGCATCAACCTCGTCAGCCCTGCCCTCCCCTCGTCACCTGGTCCCTCGTTAGTTCAGTTTGTATTTAAGTCCTGTTGTTCAGTTCGCTCTTTGTTGGATCATCTGTTCTGTCTTGCTTTGCCTGCACTCCTGAGTCCTGTTCCCGAATAAATATTAATTCTTCACTTCCTGTTGCCTGCAGTCTCCTGCTTTTGGGTCCATCTGCTCTGCTCCGCAGTGACAGAATAATCCAACCACACATGGACCCAGCAGACAAACTTGGTGAGGTGATTCACACCATTCAGCGCCTCATCAACTACTGCAGCAACACCTTCAGTATAGAGTACAATGAAGCAGCTGAGAAAATGGCTCTCCGGGATGTTGCTTCCAGGATTTGCCTAGCAGTCGTACTAGCTTGAATTGCAGGGGGACTTGACAACTGCTCTGGTCTCCTTGTCTGCTAGTCTCCAGACTGCTGCTGAGCTGCAGCTGTCTCCCGTGGCTGTGCTTCTGCAGTCTCCTGTTTCACCGGATCCACCGGCTCACCCACCTGTCTCCCAGCTGCCGGACTCTAGTCCTGCACTCCAGCCTCGTCATGGTTTCTGGTATTGTTGTATTCTGGATAATAGTGGAATATTAGCGTGCATGTAAACGTACCCATCGATCTACAGAGCAAAGGGTGAAACAGGAAAACAAAGTACATCTAAGTGATGAATCAATGACGCAACAACAGGCTCATGTCTGCCCAAAATCTAACTTGAAAAAATGAACTGATCTAACAAGTATCGTGTGTGTGTGTGTATCAAAGCCTGATTATATCTGATTCCGCCGTTGTTGTCCAAAAACTATTAAACACGTCAGTGAGCTATCATCAGGGGGTCATCAGTTTTCTCAACAGATTCATCTTTAGCTTCCACCTGCTGTTACCGTTGCACATGACTTGTAAAGGGGACATAATCAACTTTTAGTGGTTTTCTGTCATGTATATCCAGTTATGATGTCGGATATTTATGCTAAACATGGTCAAAGTTCCACAACTTGAGGTGAGCGTATGCAGAAATGCTCCCAGCAAGTCAAAAGCCAACCTGGTCTGAAAGCCTTGTTTGCGAGAGTTTTTTTTTTTTTTTCTAGTTTTGCCAATGAGGTGACGCCGGCTCGTCACACATACTCATAGACAGCCGTCCGTTCTGTAGGCTTGGTTGCTAAGGTGGTTGCTAAGGTTTGTCAATGTGTCCACTCTCATATTTCAGATGTGATTCAGCTCCAACATGTACGGATGGATTTGACAAGTTGACATTTGGAGTAAAGAAGGAGAAAAAGAAGTGAAATCCTGATACTATAGTTAGTTTACGTAGCCTCTGGAGCCGGAGGAAGCTTCCTGAAGCTGACCAGAGCAGAGTGGGCTGCATAAAGGACCAGCATAAGATAAATAAGGAGTTTTTAACTGGAAATCATGCAAAGATATTCCAGTAGAGCTTCAGAATATAAATATAGAGCTGGAAATGTGCAGAATATGTCCCATTTAAGCTGTTATTAGATGTTTCTTGCCTGAATGCACCTTGAGAGTTTTAGTTAACTTCTACTTTGAGGGCTTGAAGCCTTGATTTTTTTTATTTTTATGAAAGAACCAGATATCTGTTCATCTTCTGTACTGATGATTCAACCAGTAGATTTTTATGTTGTTGACAGTGTTACAGCCTGAGAGTTGATCTTGATGTGTTTTGGTTGCATTTGAGCATTTTGGATGTCAGATGAAGTGTTGGTTGGTTAAAAAGAATTGAGTGAAAGTTTAGAAAAAGTGCACTCCAGTATTAAGAAAAGTGTGCAGCCATTTGTAAAGAACTGTAACATAACTGAAGCAGCAGATTTCAGACCTGCTCTGTAATATTTAACAGCCTGAAATCTGATCCAGTCCCAACAGAAAACACCACCTGATCCACACAAACACAAATACTCTGACTCCTGAAGTCTGTGTTGATGTTCTTTATCGTCCGCTGACCTCACTCATAGTTCGACGGCGGTTTTTTAGCTGACAGTGCTGCTAACCTTTTGGCAATAAATGCTGATGTGAAGCTGTTAGCAGAGGGAATATCACACTGAACCTCATCATGTTCTTACTGCTTCCATTTATCACTGCCAGCTTGTTAACCTTTTACTGCCAACTGCCAGGATAAAAGACTTTTACAAACCAGTAGACCTCCTTCAGTCCACGTCGTAAAGAAAACCAGCCCACACTGGTGGAGGCTGAGAGTGTGTGTGTGTGTGAGGAAAAGGATTACAGATAATGGAGCATAAAGATCAGGGCAGCTTATTTTCTAACGCCCATAACTCACTATACAGTACTTTAACTACTCCACTATCAAAAAGTAAATTAAAAGCCTATTTGCTCAGCCGCAGTATTATGTCGAGGCCTCGTGTATCTACTTAAACACCTGAAACCTCTGAGATTCATGAGACATCCCGTTACACCACTGCCCATTAGATACAATACAAAGGAATAAAGACAAGAGTTTGCATTTTGTCACTTAAATTAATGTTCACGCCAAACCAAGTTGTTACAACTAATTATCTACAACTGTAGTTCCTCTTTTTGTTACTATACTTCCACCTGCAGCTCAACAGAGAAACACTGTCCGAGGAAACACAAAGAGGGAATTTGATGCTAAAAAGACTGTAAATGTGTCAGATATCCACTTGATATGACTAACTCAGATTGATGAAGCTGAATAGAAGCTTCAGTGTCCACTGTGTGGATTTTGGCCTCCATCACTTCCATTGAAAGCACATTTGAAGGATCTTTTAATATCCAGTATGAACAGGAGGAATGATTACAGCGAGGAAAACCTCTTTCACTGCTCATATGAACACCTGACTGCTGGTTTATGAGACACACTTGATTGTGAAATCACCCTTTAACACTATATTGCATTTAACAGCAATATTGAGCAAGAAAATGTTAGTGAAAAGGTTTTAAACTCAGGGCTTACTGACACTATTTAACTCTTGACTCAAAAAACCACCTTATCATCCCCTTGTTTTGGCAAAAACAATAATTCAGCTGCTAAAAATATCAAAGATATTAACAAGCTGACACTGATGTTAATGACTTGTGGATTATAGTTAAAACCACTGATGCTAAAGTCACTTTAAACAGAGAAATTTTGAAGGTTTGAGTCATTTAGAAATTCACTCAAGTCAAACTGTTTCATGTCGTGAGCTGAGATTGGTTGTTCATACCTCACACTGCGGTTCTACACAACTTCCATCCACAGCTGAGTGGCTCTACGAGCTCCGCCGATACCAAAGAGTGTCGACGCAAAAGAGACGAAACTCTTTGACAACCGCCACTAGATGGCGATGCTGTAACACTGCCGCCATTTTGAACTGAAAACACACATTCATTCAAATTCATCACATCTTACGCACCCAAAATCGGCAAATCTCACCGCCAAACCAGAAGCGTAATGGAAAATCTATCAAAATAAGTCATCAGTAAACTGTATGACACTTACAGTATATACTAGTGATGTCACCATACTAGAGTTACTGCTCTCAATACCTGATTTGATTCCATGGAAAAACTTTAAATTCTATTCAGGACACACTCTTTTATTTCATTTTCTTTTTATAAGTAGGTAATTGAACAGAAACTTTATGTGTTTCATTATGTGAGCAGAAAGGCTGCATTAGAATAAGAGCTACAAATTAAATATTGGTCTGTAGCCTTCAAGTAGAAAACAAAGCGAAGCAAAAATAGTCATTTCAGATCAGAGGAACTGTATGAAATGTGATGTCGTAACAACAAATACAGCTGTGTGATTATGTGCTCTCATTTTGATTTGCAATCTTGCAAATGTGACTGAAACTTTAAGTGTTTCAACATTTAAACAAACACAGTCTGGCTATATGAGAACAATAACACTGAGTCATAGTGAGGAGTTCATACTGCTGGTATTAGTATCATTTGCTAAATGCTGGTATTGGTTTGGTATCTATTGATCTATGGGATCTATGTATTGATTCTTGTGACAACTGTAATTGTATCCACTCTGTAATGTGGTTATCAAGTTGTTTAGAAGAATGGGTCCCAGCAAAAAGGACAAATAGATTAATTTCACTTTTACTACATTAACTTCTAGACAAACTACTAGACAAAATTCTCTCAAACACGGGTCTGTGGTCGATTGTGCATCTATTCTGGAGGTCCTTGACATGAGAAAGTTTGAGATTGCTTTTTTTTTCTCAAAATCCTAAGAGTGCTGGATTTTTCTAGCTCCCATTTATGTCCATTGCTCTCTTTTGCTCCTCGTGTTATGTCTTTCTATTTGGAACACTCAGACTTTGTAAACCTAAACAGATGATTTGAAAGTTTTTGTTGTTTAATAAATGAAATTCTGAATGAATGATTTACAAAGTTTTGCTTTAATTCTGTCATAAATGTCATTATTACTAAATACTTATAATAGTATGTATGTTTATAATATTTTTTCATTGTTCAACATGTCATTTCAGTAGAGGCATTAAATATATGACAATAGAATAGAAAGAATTTTTTGTGTAGGCGGGACGTTTTACTGGTGTCATTAATAGTCACCTTCAGTCCAAAATGGCGGAGGCGTAGCTCTGCTGCTGCGTGCTGATGTTGCAGTGGAACAACAAATTAGCTTCACTTCTTATCAATGTAAGTTCTGTGCTGATACGACGTAGAGATTTCTAGCTGAAAGTAGCCAAAACAGAGAGGGGGGGGGGTTCTGTGTGTAGCAGGCAGACTTAAATATTGATAAAAACATACAGAAAAGAGACTTTTGTTTAAATACTATATTATTAAGGCTAATTAAAAACATACTGTGAAAACAGAACTTAACAATTCCTAAAACCGTCCAATCTCAAATATTTGAGGCAGCACAACAACTCTGCCGATTAACTAAGAAAACAAACAATTAAATCACACCAATTGGCCAACTGGAGTATTTTTTTTAACTTATATTCCTGATAAAGCCAACAAATATGAGGAAAGTTGCACATGACGTCATCACTCAGTCAAATCTGAACACATAAACAACAAACACACAACCAACTGACTCCTTCCAGTGAAAGTCGTATCTTTAATGTATTGCGGATAAAAGTCTATACATTCACTGCCTCATTGTCATGTCTAGAGTTTTTCTTCTTTGTCAAAAGTCATCCAGGTGATGTCTGTTTCCATGGTTACAGTACAAAAAGGAAATTATAATGGTTAATGCAACGGTTCACTGGATTAGGATGTGTTTTTGTGAGAGGTGTATTTCCTTTTTGCTGTTTTGACAGGTTTGGTAACTTATCTTATGTTTGGACAGTATTTCTTTTTCAAAAAGCACTCCTGAAATTCATATTTTATTGAAAATATTCTGTTGTAGTGGAGGTTTTGATAATAATATAATTATAATTACGAACATAGCAACATGTAAACAATCCTTTTAGCTTCTGAACATTTTCTCTCACTTCCTTTATATCACCTATTGAATGCGGCTCCCGCTGGTTTCTACACCGCGGTTTTATTGTTCAAGAAAATTTGCACAAAAACAAACACTGCTGGTTTAAAAGCATCTTATTTCACTGGAATAAAAAAATGAAAATGCCAGATAAATTTAAAATAAAACTGCAACAGATACTACTTAAAGTGTGCAGAAAAAAACTTACATTTTCATCTTTTAACAAAGGAGAATCTGCTTTATATTATTCTATATATCTTGTATTTCCAGAAAATGCTGCAGTTTTAAATGTACGATAAAAGTAAAGTAAACTAAGAAACAAAACAGCAGACTGTTGGCATTCCCTTCATGTTCATATCAGACTGCTGACATCACCACTCGAACAACACTGCAGTCAAGCAGCTCTCTAAAGTTTCAGACATGATAAGAAGTTGCTCTGTTTAATATCCAACAATTAAGAGGAAGTTCATTTAACTCTAAATAAATTTAAAATTTGTCTCCGTGGTGGAGAGCAACAAAAGAGCCGTCCTCTGAGGCTTCGTATCAGAAACCATCTGGACGGGAGTTTGGCTGCGAAACAGCGATTCCCTCCAGACACTTCATATGAAACTTTAATTAATGGGGAGAGTGTGTGATCACGGTGCGGTGAATCAGTGGCCTCAGTGGCTGAACAGGCTGCCTGACAACAACCTTCCTGCTCGGGGAAACCTGATGGTGGCGGCCCGTTTGCAGAGGAAGAAGAAGAGGAACTAATTAAATTTGGGTCTCGGCTTACTGTTTTCTCTCAGTGTGCCCCGAGTAGCAGCTGGGGGGTGAGGGGAGAGTGAGACAGAGCAGAGAATTAAACGTCACCGCTGTCAGTTTGGCCGGTGATGCCTTCACGGATGAGCCGAAATATCATACAGAGGTTTTCTGTCCCATGTTGTAAGATAAATACTAAATAAAGTTATTTAAACTCAGGTGGGAGGAAAGACGTGGCTAGAACGGAAACTAAACTGACGAACGTGATGGTGAGTTAAATGAGAAGTTTTCATTTTCGTGTCCGTTAAATATGAAGCTACCGCCTGTTAGCTTAGCATAAAGACTGGAAACGGGTAGACTGCTCTGCCCAAAGTATTGGTGCAGAGCAGTAAGGGGGACAAGGGGGCCATTGGCCCCATAGGTCTGAAACGTGTTAGATTAATGTCTGAATTTTACATTAATGTGGTTCAGGTGTCACTGAACGTATCCCGGATGCTGCAGAAACATCAGCACTGATGCTGTTTGCCGTCCACAGCTGGTTGTGGTCATCAGATTCTTTCCTTTGACTTAATGCAGCATCACACAGCAAAAGAAACAATAAGTGCATCTTTAAATTGAGAGAGTGATGAGCCTTTTTTTTTCTGTTTTGGCCACGGCAATTCTGAAATGTGTTCAGCACCTCTGGATATAACTACTAGCACCTCTAAAAAAAATGAACACGTTATATCTCGTTTGTGTAAAAAAGTTTAAAAACAGAAACTCTGTATTTGTGTGAATAGTATCACTCTTCTCATCTAACTTTTGGCTAGAAAGTGAAAACATGTTTCCCAAAATGTGGAACTATTCCTTTATAACTCTGAAACTTACTGGCAGAGCAGGCGGTCACACTGAGCCTGATCGCATCCTGCTACACAACACAAGAGCCACAGACTCTGAACAACAACCCACATCAGCTGTCAACAGTTTGTTTACTTTGTCTCCATTCATACGGTGTGTGATCAACCAAACACAAACACAGACACGCCCCTTCAGCTGCTGTCAATCAGACACCGACACGCCCCTTCAGCTGCTGTCAATCAAACACAGACACCGACACGCCCCTTCAGCTGCTGTCAATCAAACACAAACACAAGATGCCCCTCGAACTGCTGTCAAACACAGCCACCGACACACCACCCCAGCTGCTGTCAATCAAACACAAACACTGACACAGCCTTCCAGCTGCTGTCAAACACAGACACCTACACGCCCCTCAAACTGCTGTCAATCAAACACAGACACCGACACGCCCCTCAAGCTGCTGTCAAATACAGACACCTACACGCCCCTCCAGCCAGCTGAGACAAAAAAAGCATTTCTGATATTTCCCCAAAGACCTTTCTGTTTTCTCCTTTTTTTAATTGATTAAAAAAAACAAAAAAACAATTGACGATACAACACAGACATTTTCCAGCACGAAAAGGAATGATTAAATGTGATTTCAGTTGTACTTTAAGGTACAAGGTTCTTTTCATTCTGCATTTCCTTTTAGATTTGCATTTTAATGTTTTATGCTGGTTTCTCATTTAATGATTTAATGCATTATGTAAAGCACATGTATGTGGTATACAAATAAACTGGCCTTCCAAAAACACAGTAGAAAGGGTTCATGTATATGAATATATTCATTTTTATATTTATGAATACATCATTTTAATCTAGAAAATGACAAATTATTACATAATTATGACATTCATATCATGCTTTCCAACTTATGATAGAAAAAAAGTAGAAATGCTGTGCAAAATGGCGAGTTTTTAACTTAAAATCACATTTAGGTTTTGTTGATACTTTATAAATTAATATTATATATGCATCTTCTGCATAACTAATATTTAACATTGGATTGATGTTCAATTCTAGTGTCTTTAGGAGAATACTGACTGTAGAAATTATTCACAGCAGAGTATTCTTATATATCTTAAGAGATGTCTGGAGGGGATCTCTAACAACTCCTTTCAAGATCTTTTCAGATATCCCTCAAAACACCAAAAAGAAAGGTAGACAGAGAAAGATGATTTAATACTCTTTCAGGATCAGTGGGAACCATAACTGAAGGTTTGAATTGAACCGAAGTGAGCTGTTCTGCTGGTGAAGGTTTTTCTTTTCTGCTGCATTTGTTACTCTATTCATCTGTGTGCAGAGATCAGGACAAGCACACCGATCACAACGCAGTCAAGGTCTGCCGTCTCTGTCACCAAGTGGAAAGCTTTAAATCTGCCGTGGGAAGTCCTTCACATCAGACTGGCTGCTGTTCACAGAGAGTCTGGTGGGATCAAGGCCGACTGCTGCACGTTGCTGTTCACGTTTTATAACCTGAAAAAAGGCCTCATGTCTTTGTTTAGAGAAACTGTACGGGACAATAACAGACAAAATACAAAAGAAAAAAGAAAAGAAGGAAAGTATAATAAGGCAGGAGGTGTTTGAGATTACAGAAGCTATGTGTAGAATAATTTTATAATTTATATATATGACAAAATATGAGAAAACACCTGGACAAAATACAAAATAGAAAAGAAAATTCACACTTCAAAGGGCTGATTGTAAAACTTTTTCACTCTTTTTAAAGGATGAGAATGATGTAAATGCTCTTAAATGGGTAATGGGTTGCTGTAAGACACTTCGCCCCTCATCCACTGACTGAAGAGGAGTCCCAGTCATTAGTCCCATGAGTCCAGGTGTGAAGGGGTGTTAGACCATCTCCCCTGCTGGTGATCTCACAGCATTTTCACAACTTCGCTTTGTAGTCTGGTTGAATGGGACTCTGGTTGTTTTTCCTCCTCGGTGCGATTCATTTGTGCAGATCTGAACAGAACAACCGCACAGAGACCCTTTAGAGGAGGTGGTCTCGGTTCGGTCCCAAACAAACTCTGGAGTAGTTTGTTTCTGGTGGGAATGTGATCTGATCCAACCCAACTACCAGGCGTACTCTGTAGCCAGCTGTGCTTTGCATGATGGGATGTGGATGAGCAAATTTAACATTTAGTAGCAGCTACCTTGAGATCGAACCAGGACTAGTGCAACAAAGAACGTTGCATTTGGCCAGTGGACCTCCTTCAGGACCTTCTTCCTGTGTTTATATACTTACTCCCACCCCCAGACACATCTGACCAATGAGTGTAGAGAACGTTCTCCCCTGGCATTTAGTGATGCATTTTGGTTCACTTGGATTTTTCTCTGTGTGAAAAGAAAATGTACCAAGTCTTCCGTCTGCAGCAAAGTCACACAAACTTCATTGTTTTGGTTTGTGTGTCTTGCGAACAAACTTTATTAAAAAAAACTGCACTTATGAAATGTCACAGTGTATTCTGTGTCATTTCACGCTGTATTCTGATTGGTTGGTTTGTAGTCGTGGGTCATAGCAGCAGCCACAGCGTCTCTCATATTTGGTCTTAAATTTTGTCTCAAGCTGTCTTTGGGCTCCAAACCCAAAATAGTTTGGTGGAAGAGTCTAACGGTGAGAACTAGGAGCACTGCTTTGGATTGACGACCAAAGATTTCACCACGTCTCTCTCACGATCGATAACTTTCGTCTCAGACAGCCTGAATACGACTCATCTACTACTAATACTAGTCCTGCTGAGACTCGCTGCTGCAGTTTGGTTGATAGTCAGACAACTTTTAGTACCTGTTAGTGTTAATAATTGTTTTGCATTTTGATTGAAATACCTTCTGCTACTGTCATATTAAAGCATACAAGTTGGTATATTTTTGTTGACAACATCCACACAATTATCACAGTAAGTAAAGTAAAACATTTACTGGTTTCATAAATTATTGGATGTATGTAGCCCACCTCTTCATGTTTTGGGAGGATAATGAAGCAGAAACTGCATTAGGAGAGACCGGGGATGGTTGTAACATTTTTGACATCTCTGTCTGTAGCTTGGAGCTCTTTTAAACCGGCGCATTCAAAAATGTGATGCAAACTAGTGACATGTGTCTGCTATTAAATGGTGCAGCTTTTATCTGTGCAGCACAAACAGAAAACGTATGGTTTTGTCTCAAACACAAGGAGTGAAATGTTCCAGTTGACCCCACAGTCCGGGTTAGTTGTAACATATCCTGGGGTGAAACATTATGAAATAAAGATTATGATGAAAATTTAAGATATTGAAAACTTTTTGGGGTGTGTGTGTGTGTGTGTGTGTGTGTGTGTGTGTGTCTATGTTACACTTTCATTTGAACATTATAATAAAACTGAACAAAATGTGCAACAGCTTCATCAATTGAACATTAGTGTGTTTCTGTGTCAAGTATGTATGAAGCATGTGTGGCACTCCAAAATGTTTAGAGGCACCCCCCCGTCAGACCTGGCATACTGAAATTCAAAGTAAACATATAAATACAGTGAAATGTTTTGCTTGGGGGGAGGTTGTAACATTTTTTCACATGTTGTTACAACTAACCCAGACTCTTGTAGCCATGAACTAGCTTACCTTACAGCGAGCAACTAAAACATTAGCACTAACCACTTGCATGAAAGATAACTACACAGACACATAATTAATATGATTTAAGTTTAATGAGTTCATCTACAAAGCAGGCAAAGCTATCACAAAAATAAATGAAGTAAAAAAACAAAACCTTCTTACCTGAAAATGATTTTTTTCATTCTAAAATCAGCTGTGTCTGCCGCAGCAGACAACACATATTAACATGCCCTGGACTCTTGTTAGTGTGAGCAACACCTTAAATGATAAGTTTACTGTTTTCTATTTTCTTTTTATCTGTCTTATAAACCAGCAGTCAGGTGTCCATATGAACAGTGAAAGAGGTTTTCCTCGCTGTAATCATTCCTCCTGTTCATACTGGATATTAAAAGATCCTTCAAATGTGCTTTTAATGGAAGTGATGGAGGCCAAAATCCAAAGTGTGTCCACACAGTCATTTAAAAGTAGATGTGAAGCTTCTATTCAGCTTCATCAGTCTGAGTTAGTCATATCAAGTGGATATCTGACACATTTACAGTCTTTTTAGCATCAAATTCCCTCTTTGTGTTTCCTCGGACAGTGTTTCCCTGTTGAGCTGCAGGTGGAAGTATAGTAACAAAAAGAGGAACTTTGGCACTTAAAAGACTGTAACGTTGAAAGATATCTACTTGATTTGACTCATTTGGACGCCGAAGCTTCATATTAGCTTCAGATAAACTTTTAAATACATTTTTTGCACAGAAGGAGGACTGTGGATTTTGTCCAGGTGCTCATTCAGGTGGTTTTCATCTCTCGTTTGGATTTCTATAACTCCTCCCTCTCTGTCTGCCACCAGACTTCTGTATTTAATTCAGAATATTCTTCCATATTGCTCCTTTTTTCTGGTGCTGGTGCTCTGTTTGATACTGAGTCATAAAAAGCAAAGAGAAAAAAGCAAAACAGCTAAAGGGATGAGCTTATTTGAGATTCTTTAACTTTTTTGTCAAAGCAAATAAACTTGTTGCTAGAACACTAATGGAGTGATCCACGTCTTTTTTTTTTTTTCAAACACACTCATTTGATTGCAGAATAATCCCCCAAAACGAGAAAATAATATCAGAACATTGACTGCTTTTCTTCTGGGTTTAAAAGAAACTCTTGAAGTCTGAAGATGAAACTGGATGACGCATGTTTCTTGTGTGAATAGCCCGAGGCAACACAAACCCAAGACAAACAACATGTGTGAATGTGATCCAGGAAGCTCGACAGCGTCTGTTACTTTCGTCAAACACCGAACTGAGGGAAGAAATCCAATAAGGTTAATTGGTGTAATGTGTGTTGGATGGGCTGTAATTAGCTCAGCTGTCATTTCCCCTTTGCTTTGATGAACTTGTGAACATGAAACAGTCGTGCTTGGAGAAGCCTCGAGGTCGACTTCGATCAGCTGATAGAGAGACGACAGTGACGCTGCGTCCTTTGATCTCGCCGTAACAGCGAGAGAGGAAACGCAACTCTCAGATTATCTGGCATGCAAATCAAACAGCCGCCTTCTCTGCAGCTCAGTTTAACGCTTTCACACTGTTACATCATATGTTCTGCTGAATAAAAGGCTGCGCTGCTTTTTTTTTTATTCATGTCCTTACATGTAAATCCTGTGTGCACTGTGAAACATATCCATCATAACAGTCAGTTGATCTTTTACTCTGCAAATACAATAATAATAAAGTCATTAGTCTGTTACACAGCCAGAAATAAATCAAACTAATAACTAACTTCGTCTGTTGGGCTGCAAAAAATTGGATTTATTTTAACATGTCAAGTCACACTGCAGGACACGTTTATCTGTTACACTACACTAAAAAAAATATATTATAAAAATTTTGTCTCCATGTAATGTTATTTAATCTCTCCGTGTTTTGACATCTTGTGCCCAGACATTAAACTTTTGAAATTAAAAATATCTACATAGTCATAGATTATGGATTTTTCAGTGGAGGAGAAAGAGGAGATGTTGTTTTAAGGATTTTAATGTAATAACTAAGGATGTGCAGAGAGCCCAGTATTTGTATTTGTATCTGTATTTGTTGAGGCAGCAAAATTATTTGTATTTGTATTTGAATAAAAGTGGAAAAAAGTGGAAAAATCCTGTTTTTGTTTTTATTACGCTTTTAATTTTAGAAAATTAAAGTGTTCATGAAGTGTTCCCTTGGGAGCACTTCACTTGTGTCAGTAGTTCAGCTTTATCTCTGGGGAACACCCCCAAACTCCGGAAGTGACGTCCAAATTAGGAAATGTGCGTCATGTAGCAGGTGGATGTGACTCCCCTTGTTGAGACCTGCTGATAGACGTCACAGCGGAGCAGAGGAGAGACACTGAGATAGTGATGTAACCGACCTGCATGCTAGTATTTAACATGTTTTATTTTTTCTTCCCAAAAACAAATAATTTTTAAAATATTTGTATGAAACAAACATTTATAAAAAAAACCCACTATTTGTGCTTTGCCGGATAACGTATTTGTATTCGGGCACACCCCTAGTAATAACTGAACTTTTTTGTGGAAAAAAAACCATATCATACACAAATTATTATTCAAAGCAGAGTGTCTCTATATATCTTAACACTTTGAGGGGATCTTTAAGCTCTCTCTGCCCCACAGTGTTTAGTCATGCTAGCAGCATCCAAGATGGCGTCTGATTCAGTCCAATACTAGCTGCTCAGTAGGTGAATATGCCAAAAAGAATCTCAGGCTTCTTTAGGCTTAATTGATTAATCTATCGCCAAAAAAAAATTCAGCAACTATTGGAATAGTCGAAAAATCGTTTTAGTAATTTTTCAAGCAAAAATGCAAAAACAGCTGGTTTCAGTGTCTCATATATGGTGATTTAATGCTTTTCTTTGTCAAACATGATAGTAAACTGAACATCTTTGAGTTTTGCTCTGTTGGTCAAACAAAACAAGACATATGAAGACGTCACCTTGGACTCTGGGAAATTATAACAGGCATTTTCAGGCACTATTTTCTGACATTTTAAGATGAATCTTTAATGAAAATAATCGTCAGTTGCAGCCTGAGGCTCATCTGTCCTGCTGGTCTCCACACATTAATAGCAATTCTTGACTGTTTGACAGATCATTCGGTCCTCTGCTGTGTTTCTGCAGTAAAGTCATCGCTGGTGTTGGATGTTGTTTGTCCTTGAATATAAGACAACAGCTACTTTTTCAAACATAATATCTAGAATAAAATATCCTCTGATATTCGAGCCATTATGGTACTGATACGGGTTAGAGACTTTATTTTTATTGGAGTCAATGGATCAAACAATAAAAACACATTACACATATCTAATCGCGTCTTTCCATTGACTTTGTATGTAATTGAGCAGTCTAACATTTACTTTGTGTTCTGTCTGAGCAACTAAAGATAAAAAAAATGTTTTTGGAGCAGCAGCAGTTAATAAATATGTAATAGTGACTTTTTCAGATGTACAACATTAGTATGAAGGAGAAAATATTTATATTTACTGATGTATTTGGATAAAAATGCAAAGAAATGTCTGGTCTGACTGCAACTTCACTATGATATTGATAAGAAAGTCCTCAAAATCTCACTCCAGTCAGTCATTAATCATTAAATCTAGCAACCCTACTATGAACTGTATGAACTTTTATTTCTACATGTGTTGAGTAAACTGTGTTTGTCTGTTTGTGCTGAGCAGTGACAGTTGATCTGGAGGCAGAGTGTGTCTCACTGCAGTCCTGCTGCTGCTGCTGTTGTTGTTGCTGTTATTTTTGGGTTTGTTCGTGCCGGCTCATTGGCTTTCCCCTCGCCCTCCTGTGGGATCACTAACCTGATGTGATCGGGCTAAGCGAGGCCGCTCGCCGCACTGAATATATTGCTAAAACACAGCGCTGCCTGCATGGAAATGCTGCGGCTTAGCATATAGGCCTGCAGAGATGGGATCAAACACAACACTTGAAGGAGCTGCAGCTTATCGCACCCTGCTTTATTTTACCTGCAGACTGACCTGAGCGATAACATTAGATCCTATCACAGACAGATGTATGTTTAGTGCACAAGGAAACACAGATCATTTCCTGTAATCCTTTGATTCCTGCAGAAGGTCAGGTCTGGAACAGAGAGGAGAGATTTGGCCTTTGACTGTAACACAAGCAGGAGGTTTGAGTGAACTGAGGCCTGTGATTTACCGACTTTTTTACCAAAACAGAGAAGACCTCAGCGGACGTTTGTGACTAAAATCCTCCTAAAACAGCATCTTTTGACTGTCAAACTGTTAAAGTCCAGATGAGAGAAAAGAAGAGGAGAAAACAATAATGATACTCCCCCCTGAGTTGCCTTCAGTTATTAAGCTCGCAGCAATAAGCTTAACGAGCAGCAGTAAGTGATTTGGGACTTTCTTTCTTTCCCAGAGTTTCATTTTTCAGGTTACAAACAGGCTCCCTCCTCATCCTGTGATAGACTGCAGCCTGAGAGGAAACTGCAGGAACTGCTCAGAGTTAAAATACTAAAAACTAATCTGCACGTTTCTTGGGCAAAAAAACCCCCCAAAAAACATTTAATCTCTATTTCTTACAGTCACTGTTCTCTTAAAAAGATGCTATAATTTAACACCAGTCAGGTAGAATAATCTTTTAAGTTGTTTTTCAAGCAAAAATGACAAATATTTGATGGTTCCAAGATCTCAAATGTGAGAATTTACTGCTTTTATTTGATATACAGTTTAAAAAACACTCAAGCAGCGAGCTGCAATGCAATCTCTATAGAAAACCTGCGGCGAGGTGCAGCCAAACTAAAAGTTGGGAATAGTTTAGTTTATTTTTGCAACGAATTGCAGCCAGAGAAAAAACCTGCAGCCATTCAATACACAGAGCCCTTTGACGTGTCGACTTATGTTTCAAATGATTTTTTCCCCCCTGAAACACATTAACGATGGAAGATAAACTGATTGTGTCTGTTTCTTCACACCCCAGACTGTACGAACTGAGAACTATAGTTGCATGTGGGTGAGTATTTGGATGTACACTTTCATAATATTTTGTGCACCAGAGTTCACCGTTCTGCTTCAAGTTCAATATCCTCCTCGCACACAGGTGATTAAATAGGCTGTTTATGTCGGACACGTAGGCAACATCATGATCATATATGTGACAGCACACAGGAGAAAGTGCATGTTTCACATTACTAGCTAGTAGAGGTGTGCCCGAATACAAATACATTATTCGGCACAAATAGTGGGTTTTTTTTACGAATATTTATTACATACAAATATTTCAAAAATTATTTGTTTTCAGGAAGAAAAATAAACCATGTCAAATACCAGAGAGCAGGTCAGTTACATCGCTTCATGAACACTTATTGTAACACTTTAATTTTCTATTTTTTTAGCCTCTTTCTACTTTAATTCGAATACAAATACAAATACAAATACTGGGCTCTCTGCACATCCCTACTAGCTAGACTGTACCGTAAACACACTATTGGAAGAAGCATCCCATAGCCTCTCAGACATGTCAACAGTGTTTTTTGGTTCACATTGTTAGTTTATTATTGTGGCACAAAGAATGACAGAAATGACAGGACACGAGCCCTGCTGCAGAAAAATGTCATTTTTGCCATATTTTGCTGCTCTTTGCTGTAGTTTCTGGTCCTTTATGCAGCCCCTCAGTTCAGCCTCTGTCTGAAACAGCTCCTGTCTCTTTAAGCCCCGCCCTCCTGATGAGCCCACTCTGCTCTGATTGGTCAGCTACAGGAAGCTTCCTGAAGGCTACGTAAACAAACTATAGTAGCAGGATTTCACTTTCTTTTTCTCTTTGTCAACGCCAAATGTCAACTTCCCAAATCCATCCGTACATGTTGGAGCTGAATCACATCTGAAATATGAGAGTGAACAACGTCAGCAATGTAAAAAAACGTAGTATTGAGAGCAGATGAAACCTGGGTTTCGTCTTCCAGGCAGCATGTTCACCTACAGTTTTGGATCTTAGACCATGTTTAACATCATAACTGTATAAAAATAACAGAAAATCACAAAAAGAATGTTATGTCCTCTTTAAGAAGAGAAAGAAAACACACAACAATATAAAAAGACAGGATTCTAAAAGAGTAGAACAAAATAGAAGATGAAAATAGTGTTGTTATTATTGTAAATAATGTTTGTTGGTGCTGACTGATATACTGTTTTTCTTTCTCATCTTAATATTCTCATCTTTGAACTTGTTTATACACACAAATTGCTGCAATTTCTTTCATTTCTTCAAGATGACGATAAGTACACAAAAAAGGAAGATTATAATGAGCCAAAATTTAATAAAACAGATAAGACGGGAGAATAGAAATAACAGCGTGGTGCCAGATATGTTGTTTTAAAAGTTTTCTCTGATAAATGACTTCTGAGGAAATGCTAAAATGTTGAAAATAAAGTAAACCTTCACACTGAACTCCGTGCTGCTTCTTGTGTAACTGTGATGTTTTTCCTCTTTCAGCCGGTCAGACGCGGCGGCTCTTTTGCCAAAATAGCGGCTGTTAGCGGTTGAGTTGAGGTTCAGGTGCATCATGACGGACAGAGAGGTTGTGATGATGTCGGAGCAAAGTGCAGCCGACTCTCCGCCGGACAGACTGATGATTGTTCTGTGTGAGAAAGGAACAAAAAAAAAAAAAAAAGAAACACACTTAAAAGTCCCTGCCAGCGGAGATCCGTCTGACATTTGCAAGGAGATGAAAATGTCAGCCTGAGAGCTCGATGAGTGGGTGGATAACAGGAGGACACAAACATTTGACTCCAGTCATCAAACTTTACTGGAGCAGAAGTGCTTCGAGAAGAGCAGGTGGAGCAGAAAACACTTTCATACTCCAAATTATAACATGGCTCCCTTCACCTCCTTATCCATGTCTCTAATTTTTTAAAATACCCTTTTCAAGTTGTAGTAGATTAAAGTAAATCAGTGACACTTTCTACTGAGTCACTCTTTATGAAAGGGTTTATAAGTTGTTATTCACTGTATCAAACTTAGAAAGTTAAAGGCTGAATGCTTTTTTACTGTATATCTGTTTATATATAATAAATAAAACACTGACTGGGGCCATTTTGCATAACGAGTATTATTAAAAAAGTAAATTTTGCAACTTACATTTATGTGCTTAAGATTTTGAATACAAGACTTTTACTTGTAATAGAGTATTTAAGTATCTACTAGGGGTGTGCCCAAATACAATTACATTATTCGGCAAAGCACAAATAATGTTTTTTTTTTGTTTGTTTGTTTCATACAAATATTTAAAAAAAATATTTGTTAGAGGTCTGTCTGCAATGAGTCGATGACTAAAGTTTTAGCTCAGTAGTCAGCGCAGTCGTCTCTGATCTGGGAGACTCCAGTTTGAGACCAGTTCGTGTGGGGACCTCCTTCATAAGGTAGTTTATTCATGAACACTTATTGTAACACTTTAATTTTCTAAAATTAAAAGCGTAATAAAAACAAAAACAGCCTCTTTCCACTTTTATTCAAATACAAATAATTTTGCTGCCTCAACAAATACAGATACAAATACAAATACTGGGCTTTCTGCACATCCCTAGTATCTACTTTACTTTACATAAACAATCTCAATATTTCTACAGGTTTTCATAAACATTTCTTTTTGCAGTGTAAGATGATGTTACTTTAAAAATATTATCAGTATTAAGTGCTTTGTTTTGAGAAAATGAGATTTTAAGACTCAGTAAAAGGTTAAATATGACTGTATATTTCTTACAGCTCTTTATTTCACATAAACAGAAGCAGCCTTGATCTTCTTCTCTTCCCTGTGAGTGAGACGACGTTCAGAATGAAAAGTGATCCAGACGGATCCGTGCCTCCTCTTCCTCTCCGGTTTCAGGGCTTTTACACACCGAATGATCAACGTGCTGAAACTGTATTCTGCTGATGTCGGGATGCGTGTCATGATCCATCGATTAACATGTCCCTGAAACACTGATGGCGTTCACCTGGCGGTCGGATGGTCGATAGAGAGCGTTGGCCATAAAACAAACATGAGAGTTTTTTGCTTTTGGCTACGTCAAAAACTGTGATCCTGCGCCTCGCCTCGTCTTCCAGGCAGAGAGGGAAGCTCACGGCCTCGGGCAACAACGTGTTTGACAACGAAAAGATAAAGGAGCGGCAGCTGAAAGAGAGGAAAGAAAACAGAAGCACAGCTGGAAAAAAAAGTATTTAAATCTTTTACTGGAGGGAGAGCAGCAGATGAATCATGGAAAAATACTCGAGTCGAAGTTCTGCTTTCAAATTTTACTGCAAACAAAAATGTGAAACTGTAAGAAGGAAAGAAACATGTTGATGATTCGTTTATGCTAAGGCCCCATTTCCACTGGTTATTTCATTTGTCTCTTATCAAGATAAAATCCAGATGCAATTCAAGACACTTTCTGTTAGCTGATTGGCTGAGGGAAACACAGAACAGGGCAGGTGTGCAGATGGGCAAAGGAGGGAAAATACCAAGCAGCAACCTCCGGGGCTGAAAAACCAAGACAACACTACTGCAGTTCCTCAAATGGCCACTTGAGGCTCTAAAAGCGAGTCAATCCCCATAGACCCCCATGTTAAAATGCCCAACTTTACACCAGACATAAACATGTTTACAGCCTGGTACAAAAAACGGTTTTGGTCTCTATAACTAAATTTCCTCTTTCATGACAACTGTACGGGAGGTGAATTTTTATATAACTCATCTGTTTAAATTTTGTTAAGGCTTAAAGTTATGCATAATTAAGGGCATGGCTGCTTTGAGTGACAGGTGGATGCCGTCACAGGCAAGTCGCTACCATGGTAACAACGTTGTTTAGATAACGTAACCATAGCGTAACCCCAGATTCACAGAGTACAGGCCATAGCTGTAGCCGTCACTATTCAGTGTGTTTTCAGTTCATAGAAGTTGATTGTAACGTTTTGGTCACCTAAAAAAGTCTTGTTCAGTGTTTGGTTGAACTAAAAGACCCTCTAAGGAGTCAGCTGTTCAGTTTTTCCTGGTAAGTACATTTTGTTTAAATGGTTTTAAACCAGTTTTCTGCTAACGGAAATTAGCATTAGTATTTGCATTATCACAGTTAACCATGGACTGTAAATGCACTGTGCTAACCAAGCTAGCAGCTAGCTAGCGTTAGGGTCAGCTCCACCCTCTCGTCCAGATGTGGTCACCGCTAGCTCCAGAAATCCAAGATGGTGACAGTCAAAACGCAAAACTCAAGGCCACAAACCAATGGATGACGTCACGGTGGCTACGTCCATTATTTTCTACAGTCTATGGCCCTACTCCTGTCGAGAGGGAGGTGGTAATGCACCTGAATCTGTTTGGTAAAAATACCAGAAGAAGACTAACCTCCGCGCTTCAGCTGTTTAGTTACAACAGTAACAACACAGAAATCAAAGAACTTGCCTGAAAGTGGACATTCTGCTCATTTACACATCTATATTTATATTCTGGGGCTCTACTGGAATATCTTTGTGTGATTTACAGTTAAAACTGATATTAACCCTTTATGCAGTTCCTCAGTTCAGCCTCTGTCTGAAACAGGCCGTTTTAGCTCCTGTCTCTTTAACATAACATTGCAAACAAAACATCGGGGCAGCTGAAACCTGGGCTTTGTCTTACAGGCAGCATTTCTACATATGTTCACCTCAAGTTTCGGAACTTTGACCATGTTTAACATCCGACATCAGAACAGGAAATAAATAACAGGAAATCACAAAAAGCATCAAAGTAATCCAGTGATAGCTGTTTGTACATCCATGGATACACTGCTAACAAAACTGCTGATAGCTAATGTGGCATACTGCAAAATTATGATACCAATTTGACAAAAATGTAAATATCTACAATAACAATCGAAAGATGAAATATTACAATCAAAATTATTACAAATATTGGAAATGAAATGCATATACTGTACATGAAAGTCTAGAAATCAGTGTATTTTTTGAGGCACCTGTTTTTTTCCATTTTAATTTTATACATCTGCTTCTTTTCCTTCCTCACTTATCTTTGTTTATGTACTTTGCTGTTACCTCATTCTTTTTGCCTGTTTTTCTGAAACACCCACATTAAGAGCAGAAGGTTAAACGATGTGCGAGACTTGAGTCAAAGACTGATTCTGTGTTCTTCAATAAAAACGCTCCTGTTTCTGTCAGAACATGTGGTGTGTTTTGAGTTCAGTCAGTTAGTATCAGTTTGTGGGTTGACACCGTGCGGTCAAACAGCATCAGATCCATTTCAGTCGGTAGTGAGTCGCCCGGCGCTGCAGCACGACGAGCCCACACAGAACTGAGATGACATTAATCATCGGTCCGGCGGGCGGGCGGGCGGGTACAGTGCGGCCGCTCCATGCATATTTCATTCATCTCCTCCACACCACGACTCGATCAATCCTTCATGAATAAAAAGACAGCCCTATTTAAACCCAGAGCTTATTTGCATCCATCCAACTTCCCCTCCATTCAGCGTCCGTAACCCGCCGCCGCCGCATCACTCGACCCCGCAGTCCAACTCATATAAACCTCCACCAGCTCTGAGAGGAGCTCGCACACACACACACACACACACACACACACACTCTCAGTATCAGATATAGCTTTTAACAACAGTCTGTAATAAATCCTGAGCAAGGCTAAGATGTTTAACAGGTTTAGAGTGGTTTTAGTAGATTTTAGTTTAGTGTAGATTTAGTTTTAATTCAGGATGTCCCAAAGGAGAATCATGAGAAACAAATTATTCTTGAAAATTCAAGTTACTGACAGTCATTGGTGAAGTTTTCTGACAGTCAGTCAGTATAAAGACAGAGCGCTATGATATCTTCACGTCTATTTTTACCAAACAGGCAAATGTCTCTGAACTTCTGAATATATATAAATGCCTGTGTTTACTGGTAGTTGACTTAAAATACATTTCTAATAATGCATTCCATCTTTTATTACTGATTTTGTTTTAACACATATACAGTAAAACTAGTTTTTCGTGTTTTGTAATTGGAGAGAAGGAAGGAGATGATCTCGTTCCGTCTTCTCCTGCGATCACATGCTGTGTTTTAATTCACCTTATAGTTGTTCACATCTACATATTTTTCTTTCTTTCTGTTGTCAGACATTGGAACAAGTGTGAAATATGATCAAGACCAATAAAAAGGCTTAAATGTGAATATTTTCTTTAGTGAATAGTTTATTTAGTCTTTTATGATAATAAACGTAATATCTTTGGGTTTTGGACTGTTGGTCGGGACAGAACAAGACATTTGAAGATGTCATCTCGGCCTTTGGGGAACAGTGATCGACTTTTTTTAACATCATCTGACTTTTTTTTTTTTGACCAAACGACTAATCGATGAATTGAGTACACAGTTGATAATGGAAATAATCATTAGTTGCAGCCCTACATTATTTAATATCTAAAAAATATAAAGTTGAACAAACATTATTGCAAATAAATTTCAATTTTCCAAAGAAGACCCCCTTCTGTGAGGGTGAACCCGTCTGCTCCCTTCATTCTGCCGTCTTCTCCCCCCTCTGTCTCTCCGTCTTCCTTTCCTTCCTCCTGGTGAATTTGTATTGCCGTCATGAATCTCTGACATGACACAGTACCTTTAGTTTAGGCGGCTGTGCCTGAATCACTTTGGTGAATATGGTTTTGATGACTTTAATATCGGCTCTGACCTGCATCCTGTTTGAAACCTGCAGGTAGACGACGAGGTTTCCCCTCATAAATTATCCGTCCTGCTGCTGGGAAATAATAAACATCAGACCGGCGGCGGCGGAGGATTACTAATGGGCTGCAGCTAAAGATTTGCAGCTTGGGCAATCTGTCAGAAAAATAATAATAATAATAATAATAATAATAACAGTGCAGCAGTCAGATGGGGAAATGCTGCTGTGTGTGTGTGTGTGTGTGTGTGTGTGTGTGTGTGTGTGTGTGTGTGTGTGTGTTCCTGACGTGACTGACACCCAATAAATAACCCATTTCAATTTTTGAAGCAGTCATGATGATAAACTCCACAACAGGCTTCCATGCTCACCTGTGTTGATGCATTATGTCCCTCTCGCATGACAAAGTGGCTGTTTAATCACAAGTCTGTCGCCATCTCACAGCAGCGAGGGGCCCTGATGGCGGCAGAGAGCCGCGTTTCCTTTCAGGATCCACTCTGCTACAAAAATACATCTGAAACAAGGCCATGTAAATAATGTGAATAAAAATAATATTTTATTTGTATTTCACTTTTCAAAAAAAGGTTACAAAGTGCTTCATATATACATAAAAAAAAGAAAATACACAGTGCAATTACAAATCAGGATGAGTTCAATGACATCAAGAAACACAAAAAATGATGATAAATCCAATGCCAACAAACTTTTAACAGCATCTGAAAACATTTCAGCAAGTTCTCCAAATGAAACTCCAGATGTGTGGTTTGATCATGTGACTCCAGAGCGACACATAGGAGCACGACATCATTTATCTGTGCTTTTTAAAACTGTTACACATCGCTGTTAAACAATAATGATGTTTTATGATGTGACAACGCTGTGGTTCAGCTCTGGTTAGGTTCAGGGAAAGATGATGGTTTGAAACATGTGATGTGGGTTGAAGTTACTACGTCTACGTTCTGCATATTTCCAGATCTATATTTATATTCTGGGGCTCTACTGGAATATCTTTGCATGATTTCCAGTTAAAAACTCCTTATTTATCTTCTACTGGTCCTTTATGCAGCCCCTCAGTTCAGCCTCTGTCTGAAACAGGCCGTTTTAGCTCCTGTCTCTTTAAGGCCCCGCCTCCTGATGAGCCCACTCTGTTCTGATTGGTCAGCTTCAGGAAGCTTCCTCTGGCTCCGGAGGCTACGTAAACAAACTATAGTAGCAGGATTTCACTTCTTTTTCTCCTTCTTTACTCCAAATGTCAACTTGTCAAATCCATCCGTACATGTTGGAGCTGAATCACATCTGAAATATGAGAGTGGACGACACATGGAAACACCTGAGCAACCACCTTGGCAACCAAGGCTACAGAACGGACGGCCATTTATGGGCATGTATGATGAGCCAACGTCAGCTTGTCAGCAAGGTAGAAAAAGCCATTACAAATGAAGCCTTTTCAAGATAAATCCAGACAAGAGGACCAAAGTGGAGAAGAAAGAATCTATAAAACAGCTGTCCATCAATCCTAAGGTTCTTTCATTGATCTTGTGAAAGGCTGCATTCAGAGGCCTTTCTCAAGCATTTAACCCTTTGAAACCTGAGCAAATTGGCTTGATTTCTTTTAAAGACATGGGAAAAAAGGCAATGAACAACTTATCAAGAAATGACCTGAAAATTTGCAAGATATGCCACCAAAAGTGTGTTTAATGATGGAAACGATGTATATAACTCTAACAAGGCTTCCGTTGGATTAGTTTGTCAGGTTGGAGTAGCAGGAACGGACCCAAATGCAGTAACATGCATGCAGAAATCACAGCGTTGACGAAAACCTTATTCTTGTGATGGATGAAGACAGAACAGGACAAAAACAGAACAAACGAGACAAGCAGAACAAAACAAACAGAACAAATGATCCAACAGAGACTGAACAGAAAACCAGGACTTAAATACAAACTAAACTAACCAGACAACGAGGAACAGGTGACAAGACACGGGGGCAGGCTGGGAGCTGATAGGATGGGAAGACACAGAGCAGGGCAGACAGTTTGTCTTTTAGCCCCAGTTTGAAAATACGGTGAAATGGTGGATCAGGCTACAAGCTCTGAATGAACTGTTTGTGTTGCTGCATCACTGATTTATGAGGCTTTTTGTTTGGAAAGGTGAGCACTGGATTTACAACCCAAGACAAAATGAGATAAATTGAAAATAAAGTTTAATTAATCGCCCAGGCCTACTATTTATCATATAACACAACAGTCTACTCTTTGTTTTAAGATAGAATGACTTAGAATAATTACACTTAAAGTCTGCTGGATAACTGAGGCAGTAGTATGATGCAAACATCAGTACAAGGGCATCGGCAAAATTTGGAACAAAGCCATTCACAATGTTCTGGTCAGCTGCAATCATGAAGTGTCCAGCTGTCAGGGGGACTCCCTAAGGTACAAAACAGAGGAAAAGTCACAAATATTTAAAGTTAAAAGAACAGTCATGACTGTCAAAAGCCCCACTGAGGAACAACTAATAATATTTCTCCCATTATTTGGCTTCCATGTCAGCACAATAACAAAAAAACATTCATATCTTTAACTTATTTTTCCACACAAGATGTTAAAAACATACTTCATAAACTTTTCGCAGTTGTACTTAATACTGATGAAATGTTAAAATATTTGGGGCAGATTGTTTATTTAGTTATTTATTTCTTTTTACTGGTGGTCATACGGCCAATTATGCAGAAACACTCGAAACACTTGCATGTTCCACTCTGATGAAGACCGAGCTGCTGAAAATATTTGGTGTAACACTCACCCTTTGAGAAGTTGTACGTAAAAGTTAAGTAGGATCCCCTGCAAGTCCGTCTTTATTAAGCTGTTCATGGCTGGAAAAAAAATGCATTTCTTTAAAAATGGGGAAAAGAAAAAAACGATGCATGGTGTGCTTGGAAGTTGCTCAGCTTCAGATGGCAGACATGTTTCATCAACCGTCAGGAACATCCTGCCCTGGTCTTCATTGAAATGCATCAGATGATTGAGGTAATTTCCATGTCTGCTAGGATGTGCTCTATTTTGCTTTTCTTCTCACAGGACACGATGTATGAAACGATTCATTCGTCACATTTACTTGACACAGCTTCTCTATTAACATCCATACTCATGAGTTCAAAAAACATCTGGGTAGGAGCACCTCCCGGACTCAAGAATGAGTTTGTTTGAGGTGCTCTTTGGATAGGAATAAATGTAGACACAAAAATACAAGAAAAACTCCAAAGGACTCTCTTTTAGAACAATTAAAATGCCTTTATTGTCATGGCATGGTCATACAGACTTAAAACAAAGCTCAGACGCGTTTCGGCATTGAGCTTTCGTCAGGGAGTCAAAAAATCCATACTCATCCATATCCATACCCATGAGTTGTTTGAAGTGAGCCATCATGCCGCACATCTCAAATAGACATGACCACTCTATGGCCAGAGAAGTGGTTTCTATTCCAATGATCATGTTGCTTCTCTGAGTGTAGAGAGGCATTTTCTACCATTTTCTTGTCAATACTTTTGGCGTCCTTGCTTCTGTGTACATTTCTGAGTCTCTACGGTTTCACCTGGTGGCAGCCATTTTTGGTTGCCAATTCATACAGCCATAGGTATCCAGTCTCATCGTCTTGGAAGGTTCTTCTTTTTAGGTGAAAGGAAGTTTCCCCCTGTTCAGGGTATCAACTCTGCTCTGCATCTGCTTGGTAAGAGAGTCATAACCACTACACCTTGATCTTCAATAACATCTCTGAATGACAGAGGACAAGTTGAAACAACCTTCCTGGCAATTTCACTCAGATCTTTCTTCCCTGGTGTGGGGCAGATGGTTTAGGATCTCACCTACCTTCAAGGCGAATCACTTCACATCTTTCACGTCCTGTTGGCCGCTCTTTGTTTTTGAACTTTCTTGTAATCTCTGATGGCATTTTACCTCAGGGGGAAGTCAGGATTGAAGTGCCAGTTGTTGTCCACTGGAGTTGAAAAGGAGTTGACCTTGAGCTTGAGGTAGACAGCAGAGAGCTGGGATTGTCTGCATAATATTCACCTGGAGAGGGCACACTAAAGTATTTAAACAAATAGTGATTCAATACATTTTTGCATTCACTATTGGCCCTAAACATAATTAAAACACAATATTTCTATAACACACAGAACATTGTTTGTAGAGATTGCCTCATTTTTTGTTATTTTTACTCTGTATAAGCATCAGTTACACCAGATGAAGCTCTTATCATGCATCTCATAAATCTATTGTTTTCAAAAACCCTATTATACCCGGTCACAGAGCTCAATTGAATGGTTCATCGGGTGAATGGTTTGATGCATACATCTGGCTCATGGCTAGAAAGAAAATATTTTAGGGGTTCAAAGTAAAAGCAAGGATCTGCCAGCTACCGATATAGGTTTTTAATAGGTAGGGAAGCAGCCTACTTTCTTAGTGATGTGGGTTAGTACCAGGACTTGAGACCAAAGGAGTCCTAAAGTCTATTTGGGACGGACAAACATCTCCCGTGGGATGCCTCCGCGACTGAAGGGGAATTCAGGGATTTTATTATCATTATTATTCACCTATAACTTGGAAAATGACAAATTGGATTGACTGTGCGTTGATAGTGATGGTATTTTTTTCCAATACAGGGGCTGACTACAACTGAGTGTCTCTTCTCTTGCTTTTACTGTTAGTTCACTAACCAAGACCACTCCTACTAGAACATGGATTTAATGGTTTATTGGGTGGTGGTAGAAGAGCAGGGTGAAAAGCAGGAAGGATAGTTGGAGGGATGATGGGAGAGGGAGGGATGGATGGAGGAAGGGAGAGAGTTGGGGGTGTGAGGATGAGGGTCGAGGGATGGGGAGAAAGAAGAGCAGGTGGGAAAGAGGGAGTCGATAGATGTAAGAAGGAGAGGCGTTGATGACAGGAAGGTTAAGTGGGAACAAGGGGGGTCGAGATTCAGGGTGGGGGTGCTGTCTCGATGGTCTGGTGTCCGTACGAAGCCCCCTGTTCCTGTGTTCAAGCAGAGAAGAGAGAAAAGTTAGTGAAGGGGTCGTGGTGGGCGGGACATGCAAGCTGAGATGAAGGGGAGAGGAGCGGATGTGGTGTGTCTAAATACCCTGTGGTGCAGAAATGGGATGCATACAAGGCGTGGTCTTTGGTTCCGGAACTTTGTTCATAAGTCTATAAACTTAATTTATTACTGGCTGTCTCATTAGTTGCGAGGCCTGTGGAAAAATATGATGATTATGAAATGTTGACCAATGGCGATTGCCCCGGTCACTCCAGCAACAACACCAACAAGACAGCTAATGAAGGCACCGTCATAGATGACAAACAAACCGACCACCAACACAAGACAACTGACTCTTACCCGAGTCGACCCACAAGTTAGCACAGAAGAGGGATGAGGATCATAACCGGGTCTGAGTTGGAACAGGGTCACAGTTTCCTGAGAGCCAGGTCTCAATGAGCTGCTCCTTGTTATGGTTGAGTTGCACTGAGATACATTAAAATGAGTTCAAGCCCTATTCAATAGAAATGAGTATTGGGCAAAGGTAAATTATAACGTTATCATTATGTGTTAAAATTTAATCTTGCAAAATATAGTTTTTGACAAGAAACTTGAATAAATTCAGTTCTTTGAAGGAGAAATTAGTTAATGTTTTCACAGCAATATAAAACAAATATTAGAGAGGGACTTATGACTTGTTTAACTCTCTAACAGTTCTAAGCAGCTTATAATACATAATTAAAACTACTAATGCCAAGATTTTTTTTTTAAATCAAAGCAAATATTTAAACAAAAATACAATATTATTTCCAAATCATTTGAGTTGTGAGTATTTGTGCAGATAACCACTTTAGATGACAATAACGAAGTAAAAGGACAACATTTAGTCTTTTGGATGGTTTACACTGACTGATGACAATAACCCTTCACTGGTGCCCCAATGTTGATATATATCTGTTGGGGTCCCTGGTTGAGGTAGCACTGCTGCAGAGTCCCGCTTGCTAATATGTCTTTCAAAAACCAATAGAACATACATTTAAAACTGAAAATAAGTTTGATGGAGTGGTAATAGTCATACATCATAGGCCTTTTTAGAGCCAAGCACAATATAGGATCTCACCTCATAAATATCAAATGTGGGTTTTCTGAAAAAATAATTAAATAAAAACAAATAATAATTAGAAAATATGCAGTTTTTTAGACATTTTCTCACACATACTTGAGGATGAACTGTGTCTGCCTGTCATCAGACTTGTCATCATTCCTCTGGATGTGACTTCGGGGCTTTCTGGTTCACTGGCATCCATTTCAGCTGGATACAAGGTGCATAACAGGAATTAGGCCTGCTATAATATTTTGTCATGTGTAGTGAGGTCGAAGTGTTTTTATTTTCCACACTTATGGGACACAAATGCTGTGTCTCAAATTGCATACTTCTACTTACACTTAACATTTTGAGTGCATAAGTGAGAAGTATGGGAAATGCAGTGCACTGTGAGTACCCGGATGGTGCACTCAAAACGGTCAAAAAGTTGAGTGTGGAAATATGGACACTTCTCGCCCTCAATGGTCGCCATCTTAGCTACGTAGCGGAAGGGGAGGGACCACTTTTCAAACTGGAAATGGTTGCCGGGTACGTTGTAACTACGGTGAACATCGCCTCATTACACAAATGTAAGTTAGACATGTGTTTTTTAGCATTAAGCACCACTATACTGTTGTCAGATATAAGGCATCAGTATGTTTTTTGGGTTAATTTAGCAGTCTGTAATGATTTGGTAGCACGAACGATAATGCGAATGCTAACGCTAGCTAATGCTAATTTCCAGTAAGTGCACAACGGCTGTGTTTGATTTGAGACAACACTACCCTGTCAAAATTTGCGCACTACACCAGTAAGTACATGGTGTACTAATAGAAGTATGTGATTTGAGACACAGCTAAAGTTTTTACAATTCACAAATAAGTATACTTATATAAAGCTTTAACATGTGCAATCAGTTTTCTAGCTTTGATTGGCATCAGGACATTTTCAAGATCTGCCACCTGAACATATTTCAGGTCTTCCAGGGAGTTTGACAGCACAGATCTAATGATGCCGGCGAGATCACTTCACTGTCTACATCATCCGTTACTCAAGAAAGAAAGAAAAAAAGACAAAAATGGATCAACATCATACTCCAGTGTTAGTCCAAACATTCTCCAGAGCCCAGTCCAGCCCAACAGGAAACATTAATGAATTAAATTAACATTTAATAATAATTTCTCAGCTTCCAAGGCACTGTCTCACTGTTAGCTTTCAACACTTAAAGCCTGATTTATGCTTAGGGGTAACAACACTGGTTCCTGGGTAACCAAATGTTGCCGAGGTGCCAATGAGCACACCTCCAGAATCTCAAAAACATTACAGCACGTCAAACAAACTCTGATTGGATGAGCAGGGAGGGATACCTGGCATCAGGGGTGTTAGGTAAAAAGTGCACACTGCACATAATCCAACAGTAATCCAACAATAGCTCTCCATTTATGCATTTATAGGTATCCAACAGTATTCCTAGATGGTGATTCAATAATACTGCAGGTACACAACACACAAAAGTGCTGACTAAACAGAACACTGACTCACTTAACTCATTCACTCACCTCCCTAACAACAAATAAATGGAATATTGTTGCTGAGTGCAGGACCAAAACACTAAATAAGCAATCCCACTTGGCACCTGCCTATTTTTAGCCACTACCTAACTATCTTCTGAGGCGTGCCGGGCTTGAGGCATCTTTAAAAGCTGAACTTCAAGGATCATTGGCCTACCAGAAAAGCTTTTCCCCTCCAGGGAACTAGAGTCTCCACCAAGATTCACCTCAAGAATAAAAAAAGGCAAAATAACAAAGAGTGAACCGTAGGAAGGCTGAGTCCAGCTGGATCACTCATCCTAACTAACCAGGGAGATCACCTACCATATACATCAGTACTCAGACAACCATACTCACTGTGGATGATTGAGACCAATCAGAAGGGAGTATCACCACACTATGACAGCACACCTGCACCCTACCAGAACAAACAAAGGATTATACTTGAGGATTACACTACAGGAAAACCACACCTTAAACAACTCCATCCCACAAATGTTACAACCCCGGCTCAGAGGGAAGCAACATAAAGGATTCAGAACACAGTTTACCGTCATATAAAAGATAACAGGGTTTATTGCAGATCAGAAGTAATGAAAGAGGGGAACAAACAGTGAACTGCTGGAGACACTGCCTCTGCAGTGTCAGCTGTCTGGTGCCCAGCAGGTGCTCGCAATCACCCAATAATGACTGGAGACATTTCCCTTACCTGCAGGACACCACCTTGAACAGTGGACGTAACAACTACCAATAGTAATGCAGCACTAGATCTCCATTTCTTCATTTACAGCAGTAATGTTATTGTAATACAAAGGCAGTAATCCAACAGTACCTATTCATCTATGTATTTACAATAGTAATCAACAGTGATCAAAAAGACAATAATCCAATAATAGTTCTTATTTTGTGTTTTTACGATAGCACTCAAAAACATCCTTGTGTTCATGGGTCTGACCTGCGTTTGAATTCATCAACAAACACTGAAAAAACACTGAAAAACTCATCTAGTAAAATGTTTTATCTGCTAAGTTACTTATTATTCATCCATAACCATAATATATATATATATACTTACTTTGTTATTTTATGTACCTTTGTTGTATTTTGTTGTATGTGCCAGGTTATGTTCAAGTGTCATTTACTTACATGCCTACATACATACCAGCCCATGTACCTCTATCCATACACTGCGCTGTTCTGTCTGTCAGCCGTGTGTGTGAATATGTGGCCACCAGGCTATGCGATGCTGTTAATGTTCATCTCGGTGCCTGTAACATTACCTCTGGTGATGTATAAGGCTTGTATGATTAAACTGTGGTATAGTTGTAAGGGTATATTTTGGTTATTTTGGTTAACATATGTGTTTAAGAACTGATTGGTCTGGGACGGGCTAGGCCCACCTGATTTTCTCTGTGTCCATAAACATTTCTTCTCCTACTCAGTATCTACTAAGTACGGAGCCCCTAAGTGGACATGGGGGTGAAACAAAATAGATAAACACTTTTGTGTTACCTGAGATATATTTTGAGTGGGAAAACGTACTCCTGGTCAAAACCCAAGGGAGAAGAAGAAGAGAGCGAACCATCGTAGGCGAAAACCCAGTCAAGTCAGCCGCCACTTGAATTTTGATGCACGTCTATTCGTACTGTTACGGTACTGGTGCTACCGGCCAAAAAAAGACGAGAGTCGCAATTCAGCAATCCTTTCTTACATTTCATTTACCAAATTAAAACGCTGTTATAATACACATCATACATTAAATAAGTTTGTTGATTAAGGAGGGATGTCCTTTTACAGAAAACAAATCCATATCTACTTATCCTTAAATTGTATGATGAAGTTTGCTATATGCAGTTGAAGTATGGATTTGGCGGTCACATTTCATTTATACAGTTGTTACTTTTGTTGCTTATATATTCATGTTTTAAACAAGCTTTCTCTTTATAAAACAGTTTAAAATGAATGTTATGCATGCATATTTTCTATTTAGAGTGCCTTCCAGCTTCTGATCAACCTTTTATTTCAACTTGTGTTTGTAGAAGACCAGCAGTGGCTCCACCGGATCATCTACAATAGATGACGAATATAACCAGAAATACTTCACCCACAAACTGACTTGGCAACCATGTTTTTTTTTTTAAATTTCACACAAGGAATGGAGAAAACTCAGAAAGACCTGACACAAACGGCAGTTCAGATATTTGCATTGGACAAACGTTAAAAAGTGTCCATCCACACTGCAGCACAGTGTAAAAACTATAGGCTCTAAGAAAAACACCCCACTGTTTACCTGCACTGGGTTCTGCTGCCTTGATGAGTGTTATGTTCAGGTACATGTGAAAGTGGAAAGTGAATCATTCCTCAAGGCTGTTGCCTGCTTCCAGGGTGGGCATTGTGCAACACAGCCATCACAGCTGATAGCTGACACACTGAGCTCAAAACTCCCACGAAATATTCATTTGCATAGATTGAATACATTTGAGGAATGCAGTCTGGTTGCAGAGACGAGGTGCCAACAACTGGAGTGTTAAAGACTTTATTTATCCTGGAGTGAAAGGAAAAAGCAAAGAAGACATAGGAATGAGATGATCGGTCTGCAACTGATGTCTGAAGATGAGCAGAGCAACAGACGACCAGTTCATCCAGAAGATCGTCCTGCAGCCAAAAGGTGTCATGTTGTGGTCCAAGAAGTTAATTTATTCCACAAAAGATCAAAGGAGGACATTGTCTATCTAAATGCCACCAGTAGCATTGTTAAAAAGGCAGAAGGGCACACCTTTTCATAACTGTGAACTCGCAGTGAGATATCCGGTCAAAGGATGCTCCCTTGTCCCTGAACACACCACAGCTTCAGTATCCTTCTTTCTTTGCTCCATCACAGACTGTCAGACTACATCGGCCAGAAATTCACAGAAGACAACTTATACACATTTGTGACGACTCTGTAGTTTTAATGCAGTCACTTGCTCAGAATCCATGTGGCCTTAGTCTCAATGAACTACTATCACAGTATTACTACATTGTGACAGGACAAGGAAAGAAACATGTGCTCGCACTTCCTGCCCGATATAGAGTATGACTTTGTTATATTTAATTAGAATTCAGTGACATATTGATAATTTTAATGACTCAGGCTACAACTCTGACACTACATGATGAAGCAGTAGTTAGTGCTACTGTGCTGCTATCAGGCTGAAATGTTGAGAAAACCTTCAAAACCTTCAGACGCTTCTGACAGTGAAGAGTGATTATGTTAGAGTACTTCAGTTTTTCTCTGTTTTCAGTTTTAATTTAAAATTAATTTACAATGCAACTGTCATTTACAAAATTACAATGTACCTGCAAGTTGATTTAAAGAAAAGAACAACAGTGAAGGTCTAGCAAAGAGAAGCAAAATATGGTTTATGATTTTTTTATTCTCAATATATTGTTTTAAATTGAGAACAGAGAATTCTGATAACAAATGTTGGTTCACATTTATATGAGTTTGATTATGATCCGGAATATGCCATCTGTAATTTAGTGCTCTATCTCATTTTACAGTAAAGATAAGCTCATATCTGGGTTATGATGTGTCTGGTAGGATAAACGTAAACCAAGGAAACTATTAAAGAAGGGTCATCACGTCATGATACCAACGTTCTAACATCTGCTTGGCGCCAGTTCTATTGAAGCCTGTTGGAGATGCAACATAACTGCATCATGTGACCTTTAATGAATAAATGCATCAACCAAATGAAATAAATTGTACAGGCTAGTGTGATAAGGGGAAAATGCTAATGTTACATAACTCCCAGATCCTTTTATTTTTTGCTCATGTTGAAACTTAATATGGTTTTTACATCCTGTAGGCAAATCACTCATCATTAACACATGTTTGTCACACATTTTAGCCCGTTAATACACTTCTACTTTCCAACAAACATGGTGCCGATGATGCGTCTATGAGAATTCACTCTTTGTTAGCTGCACAAGCTAACACTTTGCAGTAGCTTCACATCTAGTCTTCCATCTTCACACAGTCTCTTCACATCCTTGTAACACATCTGCGATCGTCTGTGAAAAGCTACGTGATATCAGAAATGACACAGCTGTTACAGTATTTCACATGATGAAAGAGGCCGGCAGGTTAATGTTACCTGGGTTGTGAAGGCGCCTGTAGACGACGGCGGTGTACATTACGAATGCTAAACTAACTAAAACCTCAGTTATTTTTGACCTCATTCATTTTCACAGTGGACTGGAAATGGGATGGATCTGGAATTCTACGACTGATTAGCAATCACATTGTCTTTTTACTTAGAAATCATAAGTGAACGACCACATGAGGTTTGTCTGTGAAGAGTGAATGAAACCAATCAGCTAGTTCATAGATTAATGACGACACAGCCAACGGTCTGCTGTAACTGGTGGGTTCGAGCATCATTTTATATCTTTATGGTGCTCTGGTAGGAACGTGAACCCAACATTTTGCACGGATGGACTGTAATACCCTTTTCTGTGTTTGGGGGGTGCAATGATGGGTAATTTATGCTTGATTTTCATATAAATGTAAGGAAGCGTAAAACACAGTTATATATCTTTAAATTGAACTCTACACACACACAACACAGTTTATATAACATGAAATGCTCTCATTTAACAATCAAATCTTTAAATTAATATAAATGTAGCGATAAAGTGAAAGTCCAAATCTGTTAAAATTTACTTAACTGTCTCACAGGATAGTTGTGTTTTTCAGTCTATGTATGTAAAATAGTGGTTAAGTTATGCAAAATGACAAAATATTTCTTTCTTTAGTCAAAGATTTTATTGCAATTGTACATTTTTAAATATATAATTAACAATATTTTTATGTATTTGACAGTGAAATATCGCCATAACAAATTACAATTAATGTTGCTGCTTTCGTCAATAAATAATAAATTATTTTCACCAAATAAACATTTAGAAGCTGTTTAAAAACAGATATTTAATATATTCCATTTTTACAGAAAATTTTTGTTAAATCACATGAATCATTTCAATAAACAGTTTATTCTTTTATTTTTCACACATTTTTTTCTGTCAGCTTGAGATACAGGGAAAAAACTGTAAAATTAAATTTACTTAGTTATTATTTATTATTTTATAGAGTCTCTAGGTTGTTTCTGGGTGACCGACATTACGACCTGTTGGGTCGTTTTCCAGGGAGGACAGACTCACCGCTGATGAACTGATTTATTTTAATTTACTTTTTTTAAAGCATTTTATTTATTTTAAAACAAAATGCTAAACCTTCACTGTATATTATAAGTCTTCACTGTATGAGTCTAGTCTGTCTAAGTGTTTGGTGATGTGATATTCTCCATCCAATGAGAATAAAGGTTTTCTGATTTCACTGCTGTTTAAATGAGTTAAATGTTGTAAAAACACACCTGGCTGACTTTCAGTTGTGTTTAGAAACTGTGACAGAAGAGGAGAGATTAAGGGATGAAGGAGGAGGAGGAGGAGGAGGAGAGAAAAAACAGAGAGGTTTGAGGCTGTGATTAGATGAAGCGTAGAGAGAAAGAAGGTATAACGTGGTCCAACTATTTTCCCAGCGCTGTCTGATGCTGTTTTAACGTCGGGAGGAGCGGCGTCCTCTGATGACATCCTAATTGGTCTTCTGCGAACAAAGAAGAAGAATTTGGCGGGTCGAGCGTTTCCTGCAGCTCAGCGCAGGGACCTCCTGATCAGACCCTCAGCTTTTTTTTTTCTTGCCGACCTTGCAGAGAGCGGGAGAGAGAGGGAGAGAGTTAGCCGTTTAGTTTCACCTGAAAAGGCGAGGAGGGATTTCGGGGGAAGTTGTGAATGTTGTTTCTAGGTAACAGGAGCAGCTGTGAGCCGCGCTGCTGTCAAGACGTTCAGACAGCTTGTTGTTTGTTTTCTTGAACGCTGCTTCTCTCTTCCTCTGAGGGCGTTTTCACCGGCGGAATAAAACGAGCTCTCTCTAATTTAAGACTTATTTGATTTAGCTGCAAATGAAATGTGCTCATTCTTCTGTTGTTCGTAAGTTTGCCCAACGTTTAGTCTCACTTCCTCCTGAGAAGCAATCTTTTCTCCCTAACTGCATCTCTGTAACCACATTTCCTCTTAGTGTCATAAAACGCCAGCAGATTTGCCCTTTCCATGAAACCTGAACTGCTGACGAAAACGCAGAAGAAGAAATAAAAGAACTGGGTGGGTGTTGCACATCCATGTGAGCCTCCTGTGGATCCGAGTGTCTGCTGCTGAACTCACAAATTCAGAACGAGATATCAAGCTGCTGACCTCGGCCCTTTTTCTTTTCTGCAGATGAACATTCAAGTTCCAACTGAGTTTATTCCTGTTATTATTCACACTCGAAGCTGAAAGCTGCTGCACAAATAAACTCTTCTTCTCACCTTAAAAAGGAATCCATGTATGGAAGTTTCTTGGCCACAATCAGACCGTTTTGAGCATGTTACCAAATTAAAAATGGAGTGGAAACACTGAAAAATTCGTAAAAAAAAAAAAATCCTTGCTCCATCAAAGGAGGAAAAAATACTATCAGCAACTTGAAAGTATTAAACTCTCCCTCTTACTCATTGACGACAGTTGGTAACAGATGCCAGCACTTTGTCTTTGCATTAAATAAAGTGAAATTTGATTTCTTTTTTCTTTATTTCTGAGACTTGGATGAAAAGATGGATAAGATTCTATCTCTGTACGTCCAAATCATAGACTGTATATAAATATGGACGACGCATCGCCACTTCCTGCTGCTATGCAAAAATGAAGCCAAAATATCTCCTTTACGGGAGCGGCCATCTTGCTCGTGTGACGTCGAGCCAGAGTCTGTGCAGTGCATTTGGGCGGTGGGATGACGGCCTGCGGAACACGACCCCTCAGCCGTCCCGCTGCCTGACGGAGGTTTGGGAGCGGCTGTCACCACTGTCAGTCATGACGTCAGACCCCCCCCCCCCCCCCGCCCCCTATTGTCAAATAACTAATTAAAAATAAACTTACAAGAAAAATGAGCACTTGAACAAACATCAGCATGATAAGATCTACCTGAAATGACAGAAGCCATCTTTGAGAAAAATGTATTTGACTGGACTTTGATTTTTTGTAGTTTTGCTCATGTCCCATCCACTAACATGGAGGGGGCGGGACTTATATACAACCTATACTGCAGCCAGCCACCAGGGGGCGATCGAGACGTTTTGGCTTCACTTTTGGGGAGCTGTCATGACGTCCATCTTTATATATGGTCTACGGTCCAGATAGGTTGAGTTTATGTTTAGCCTAGCTTAGCAACCTTAACAACAACTCCAGAGTGGTCAGTTTCAATATATACAAACTGATGTGCAATATTTAGCTTGGTCCACAACACAAAATATATTAGTTTCACAATAACAGCTTTAAAATTGTGAGTCTACTCAAACAAAAATAATGGCTGCTATTCCTTTAATCTCAGACATATTTGTGTTTTTGTGTTGAGAAATCTTGAAGATATCATTAAAAGAAAACTGTGACAGTGAGGAAAATACTTCCAGACGGGTCCTCCGGTCAGCCAATCGCAAAGCTTCAAATTCTGGATTTCAAATTCAGTTCATCCCTGCTGCGACTCTCTAAAATCTACTTTTCTTATTGAAAGAACATCATCAAACCGTTACATAAAATAACACAACTACAATAACTAGAAGCAAGAAATATTATCAAAATGCATTTTAATGCCGAAGCTATCTTAAAATAAAAACATAAAATAAACATTTTCCACTGAGAATAAAAGTAACAGTTCATCTTAGAAGATGAGATGCTAAATCTGTGGAGGATTTTTAATAGTTTTGTCATTTGAGGACCTGAATGGCCTCATGAACTTATTGTTTGATGGTTTTTATTTACTGATTTTTTTTTAAAGATAAAAGTGAAACTTGTGCACATGTTGCCTTCTGCTAGTTTGTGTCATATTTATTTAATACAAAGTTTCAGTCTTCATATGAACAAGCGTCACAACATTTATCTGTTATGTTATGTATCATATGAAGTTACATATTTTACACAGATGCTCGACAGATTATCCAATCAGAAGGCCACAAACAGCAAATGAGATCAATTAGTAAATTAAACACACAAAAACTAAAAAATAATGGCACTTAAAAGCTGAGGGAGACATAAAAGGTAAATAAAGTAAAAACAAACAAACAAACAATACTGATCATGAATAGAATATTGAATATATTTATTGGTTTTCACATTTTTACACATAAAAAGTAAAACAAAATGAAAAACAAATCAACATGCAGGAAAAATAAAAGTTATATTTACAGTATATAGTTTATTAGTTCAGCATCCTGTCAGATATAAACTACATGTCTTCATCATAAAGTTAAATTTTGTTGATTACCTCAACAAACTGTCCAAAAGTCTGATTTTATTTTAAATTTTGCAGATATCGTCTGTCATGCAGAGTCTGATTGAACTTTATGACCTCAGAAGCTTTCTGGTTAACTGATGGTTAAATATAAAGCTCAGGGTTGATGGAGGAAAGCAGGGTGAAGCGTCTTCTCTTCTATCTCCTCTCTGGAAGTGAGGCATGCTGGGGGATGCTGATGGAGGGTGATGGCGGGGGGGGCTGGGGGGGTTCCTGTGGGCGTGAAGCGGCCCTGGCAGGCCTTAATGCAGCTGTCAGGCGTCCCGGTCCAGCGATGTGATTTCCCCCCCGCTCCGTCACCGCCGAGATTATACGGCTTTTAAATGAGCCGCAGCCACAGGGAACGGCACCCGGGGAACGCCTGTCGCCGCGGCAACATGAGCCATGATTTGCTGTGCCATTAATCTCGGCGGGGAGATCTCGGCCGATTTGTCCTCGCCAACAAATGAAGCTGTAAAACTTCTCCTCCTCTTGCACGTGTCTCTCTCTCTCTCTGGATGAATCCTCCACCCCGGCTGACAGGTGTAGGATGTCGCCAAACACCTGGACACACACCGCACGCGTCCCCGCCAACCGTTCCAATTAGCCAATCAAGGAGCTGAGATACATACCGACGTCCAGGAGAATCAACACCTTCAGGTTCTGTAAGATGGATGGCAGCGAAGATAAACTGAAAACAGGACTCTCTCTCTAAGAGTCTGTTAATTACAGGATGTTGACAGTAAAGTTCTCACTGAGATGTTTAGAGAAGCTGTTGGAAATCCAACGAATATAAGAACACGTGGAAGTATTTCCTTTGTTTGTTGGTCTGAGTGCTTCCAAAATGTGGGTGACCTACACTCAACAATGACACTCGCTGCTGATCAAACGTGCTGCTGATGTTTCACTTCCTGTAAGAAAAAAATGACCAAATTCTCTGATTCCATCTTCTCAAATGTGAATATTTTCTGGTTTCTTTTGTCTTCTATGACAGTAAACTGAATGTTAAAAAGTTCATCTGAGGACGTCGCCCTGAGCTTTAGGAAACAGCGATCAACATTTTTGGACATTTCATAGACCAAACAACTAATCGATTAATCGAACAAGTATAATTTTTTATTTTTTTTTATTATTTTTTTTTATTTTTTTTTTTATAAGGAATTCAATTTCACACTAAATATGAATCACATTGTAGTAATAAGTGACTCCAAACATGGAAATAATCTGACTTTTTAAAATTCTTAAATCGGTATTAGGAGATGTTAAACCATAATTATGTGGTAATAAGTCAAATTTAGACTTTTACCTCAAAATTATTAGATAGTGGGGCATCCTGGTAGTCGGCTCCTGTTCCACTACTGTAACTCAACACAATCTGTCATTCAACGTTTCTTTCGTTGGTCTTTGTGCTCCTGGAGTTTATTTTCTATATTCTCAGACAACTCGGCTCCATAAACTTACAATGTTTTCAAACTGTTCTTCTTTTCCTGGCTTCCAAACACCTGGAATAACCCAAACAGACTTTTCTTTCTGGTTTTAATAAATAGTAATACAGTTTTTTTTTCTTTTTGAATTAAATTTTCATTAAACACATCTCTCTGTACAACTGGCGTCCAATGAAAATCAACCCATTTCAACCCATTTTAGTGCAGCTATTTGCCTTATTTTTTAATCTTTTTTGAGATACTGACAGTCATTTCTATAAGAAAATCCCTTAAACAAGTCGATTTAAGAAAATGGAATCAGGTAAAAATAATCTTGCTGCATGAAAACATATAAACAGTAAGAAGCTACTGAGCAGCTTGTTTTGATGGGTGTATTTTTACAGTGTAGAGCCTCCAGCTCTCCGTCCGGCTGTTACAGGGTTGTGTATCATCTCATCACATGTTTGCAAACAGTCTCTTCTTTCTCAGGCCCTGTGCTCGGCCCCGCGGGGCCCCTGAGGAACATATCGAGTGTTCCTGCTTTGTTTTGTTTCCATCCTCCTCTTCTGTCTCCTTTCATGGCGGCCATTAGGCAGCCAGCCAGCCCACGGCGGTGGTGGCGGCAGCGGCGGCGGCGGCGGCAGTTGTTGTTGTTGTGGACGAGCAGCATCAGCAGCTGGAGAGGAAAAACGACACCGACTCCAGCGGGGGAAGCAAGAGAGAGGGGAAGTTTTAATGGATAGGAGAAGGGGGGAACTGAGTCGGTTTTAGCTGCCCTAACTGGTCTCCCAGGCCCCCACTAAACTTCGTCCTCCCCCCCGACTCTCCATCCAGCAAGGCATCATGGGAAGGATGGTCTGTAGCTTCTATAACTAAAACCTCTGAGCCCTGCTGGTGTTTGCTGCCTCTGGGAGCGACGGTAACATTGGTGATGGGGGGGTCGTTGGGTTTTCGTCCTACATCAGCTGTTGTTTCTGCTCATAAAAGGATCATTTTTTTGGTCTTTTTTCTTCTGGCCGTTACACACAAACACACACACACACACACACACACACAAGCTTTCTAAATTTAAATCCTCACTGTGGAAAAAAAATAAGATAAAATTAGACCCGAGGGGGAAAAATCTCCTCCTAACGCTGAAGAACACATGTTTCCACATGAATCAGAACCTCCATCATAAACTCATTTTTTACGTCCCTCTGTGTGTACGAACAGTCGAACACTTTAATCTCTCCTCAGAGCAGCGTCGGGTTCTGGTGTCGCGGTTTGTCCACGTTCGGTTTCCTGACGTTTAATCCTCATTAAGTTGTGTGTTGGACAAATGCAGGAGAGAAGGCAGACTGTCAGGGGAATCCACATTTTATTAAAAAAAAAAAAGGCCAATCCTTTATTTGGAATATTAAAAACAGCTGCTTTGACATTACAGTTGAACAGTCGAGCAAAAGTCGCTGTTTAGTTGTAGTTTGTTTTGATGTTTGTTGCTCTGGTGGAGTAAATAAATCACATTCTTTTAGTCATTATAAGTTTGCCTCCTACCACATGCCCTCTACATAACTCTCCCTACAGAATCGATCTATTAATGACAGTAAACAAAGTATAAAAAAAACCCCAACACAACATGTTGCTGCCAGTCTGCGCTTTGAGTTTTTCAGAACAAAAGAAAGCGTCTGAACCTTCACGGAGACCCCCAGAAGGTAAAAAAAAGTCTCAACTTTTTCCTGGACGATGAGGCTTCTTCTTTAGCAGAAACAAACATGCGGTGCGATTGATCCAGAAGAGGTGTGTAATGCTCAGAGAGTTTACAGCAGTTTGATGAACAGCAGGGTGGAGAGTCGAGAACAGAGGACGAGGCCTCGGGGAGCTACAGCTGCTGCTGCTGGAAAGCACTTTTTTTGTGTGTGTTTCTTACACTTTTCCTGAGGCTGAACAAAAAAACAAGAGGGGAGCGACTTCTGCGAGGACTCACCTGCAGGTTTTCTGCTGAATCTGGAGCTAAAAAAAATGTTCACTTTAAATCCAAAATAGAGTTTAGTTTCATCTGGATGCTCAGACGTCTCCTCGTGGGTGGAGAGACTAGAAACTCTCCTGATCACAGCAGCATCATAACTGTGAAATTTCATAGAGTTTAATTAATTCCAAATCGATGGCAGCAGAAGTAAATTTCTCGGTCTTGTTGATGCTAATTAGCCGTGTTTAACGTTCTGCTGTCTGCTGTTTTGATGGTACATTTACATGGTGTCACTTCCACATTCAATTTTAACTTTAACTGGTTTCAAGTACGGCAACTTTCTGTAGAAATTTGTGGAAGTCATCTGTGGTGACTGTTGTTGTAGCAGCTTATAGAGATCAGAAGTCATGACATCATTTCCTGTCTTGCCTCCGTTCCAACATCTTCTGTAACTGAACACAATCTCACATTCAGCGTTTTCTTTTATTGGTCTTTGTGGAAAAATGAAGCATGTTCCTGGAGTTTATTTATCCACTAGAATAGCTGCTGTCAGACATTTAAACCTTTATTTTAACAGAAAAGTCAAACAACATTAAAAAAACTACAGCTCCCACTAAAAGAACTACAGTACTTCCTGTAGCACCTCAAAAGTTACAACTATGAAAACTCCAGCTCTGAAACAAAGAGATGCTAGTTAGATGCTAGTCCAGCCTTAGTGATGCAACAAGCAAACAGCACGGAGAGAGTGAGACTTACCAAGAAAAAAAAAACAAAAAAAACAGTGAATCTCTTAAGCAAAATGCAAATCCTCCTTACAAATAATCACATCATCACACAAGCTGTGTGCACTTCTGCAGAATATGACGACAGGCCGCAGACAGTCCCCCTCCTCCCACACAAAGACAACTAAACTTCATGTCAGCCAGGCCAACACATCACACACACAGCCCAGCAACCGTCAGCGACACCTGTCGCTGTCCGTGGTTCTGAAGTGTGTGTCGCTGGTGTGTGTGTGTGTGTGTGTGTGTGTGTGTGCTGTCATAATACACACAGTGTTACATGAAGTTTTATGCACATTTACCATAAAGTGATTGACTGGTAATTCTGCATAATGAGTGTTTTCCAAATAAACCTTAACATTCATAAAACAGTGGCAGCGGCGGCCAGAATAAAATCAGTTGGTACGGCAGCTTAATATATTTTAAATAATTTAAGTCCATGTCTTGACCTTCTGGGTGAAGTGTTGATGGTGGTCGTGCAACTGATCCTTAACTAACTTAACTGAAAGGTGTCTTATTTGAAATGTAATTTTTGTTTGACTGACTACTTTGAATGAAATGAATTATTCCTCATGACCTTTATAGATCAGGTTTTATTCCTGCCTGGATTTAGTGTTGTAGGATGAACTGAACTTTCACTGATATTTAACGAGACTCTTTGGAACTTAAGGACCAAAACCTGGAAGTTTTTTGATTATGTGTTAATTTTTTGGTGCTGATATTCCTTAAATATATTATTTAAAACTTATCTGTGTGTCTTGGACTTCATTGTATTCATATATGTTGTGCTCCCAACCGAACGTATCTTCTGTAACGCAGCTGGTTCTCATATTTAAACTCTTAATTCAATAACATTTTGCTCGTCACATATGCTTTAAAAACAAATAACAGAATCTTAAAACCAACGCTAAACTGGGCTGGTAACCAGTTATCTTCTTGGTAGCAGTGAAGAGTCTCACTTGTGGGTGTTTTAAAACCTTTTCTTTCTGATGCAAATACTAACAGAGTCGTGCTGAAAGCCTCCAGAGAGACACTGTCACAACTCAAGAAGTCATCGCTGTACAGACTGAACCTACCTGAGTCTCTGGCTCATGATGTCTGTCACTGTTTAAAGCCAACCAACCTCCAGCAGCATCCAGTAGCCTCCAGCAGCCTCCAGTAGCCTCCAGCAGCATCCAGTAGCCTCCAGCAGCGTCCAGCAGCCTCCAGTAGCCTCCAGCAGCATCCAGTAGCCTCCAGCAGCGTCCAGCAGCCTCCAGTAGCCTCCAGCAGCCTCCAGCAGCCTCCAGTAGCCTCCAGCAGCATCCAGTAGCCTCCAGCAGCCTCCAGTAGCCTCCAGCAGCCTCCAGTAGCCTCCAGCAGCCTCCAGCAGTGTCCAGTAGCCTCCAGCAGCCTCCAGCAGCCTCCAGTAGCCTCCAGCAGCGTCCAGCAGCCTCCAGCAGCAGCAGCAGCAGCAGCAGCTTCCTCCTGAAGATGTAAATCTTTAAAAACATCTCAGAAATGTATCGTTTACATAACCGTCTGCAACATTTCTGACTGTATTTTCCCACAAACCTCCTGTTCTGTTTTCACTCTTCATTTCCATCTGAACCTTTAACAGTTACACAGCTCGTATTTACACTCAGTTTGATCTTTTTTTCTTTTTTTTAATAAATGTATTATTTTGTCGGCAGCTAAATAATTTAATGCAGAAAATGAAGCAAATTAATGCCGAAGTAAAACCTCAGCTCAAACATGCAACTACTGGTTCTGCTTTCATCTTCCTCCTGAGGGTTTCTGTCCTTTCAGGCTTCCATACTTTTTGCACAGTGTTGTTGAAAGTAGAGTTTCCCACAAGGACACCGTACCTGCTCAGAGCTGAACTGTTTTCCATCAACGACCTCAACAAAACCAGAACATTTAAGGAATTAAATTTGAATCAAACATCAACATTTAGATTTCTCTGCCTTCCAGACTTGATAAATTATATTTAACATGTTTGATTTCTTTGAGTTCTTCATTGTCTATCTTTTAAAAAATGTTTCAATAAATGAAAGTATGTGGATGTTAATGTTAATGTAACTGCAGCTCCTGACAGCAGCATCTTCTCGGCGTGGAGCCTCATCTGTGAGACGGAGTTAATTAAGGTGAAAGTCGTGGAGGAAAGACGGTAAAGCTTCGGCTCTCGGCTGCTTATCTGCGAGGTGTGAGCGGGTATTTACTCCAGCTGGGTGAGACGCCAGGCGAAGTGCTACCTTGCTAACGCCGGATTAGCGGCGGGGCTCTGTCAGCCCGGTTTCACGTCAGGAGCCGGTCTGTCGGTAAACGGAAGATACAGCAGGTGAAGGTGTGAACGTTCCTCTGATCACACAGGTCCTGTGGTTCCTTCATGGCAGGCGTCACGTGCAGAAGACGTTTTACATCTGTGATATTATAAATGTATTATAAATGTGTTCCTGCATCACTTCCATGTAAATCATTAGAAATGTATTTTGTACAAATATGGAAATACATCTTTTAACTTCATCACTAATCCAAACTCTAATTGTCAAGATCTGATCATTTTATGCCATTTTTGTTTATTCGGGAGCCATAAATGTCTTGTTTTTGTTCAAGTTTTGAAGAATTTTGTAGAAATAAGAATCTGTGTCTCAAAAGAAAAGAAACTATTACATATTATGTAAATAATTTTGTTTTAAAATGTATTTTTTGTGTGTTTTCTTGTATTTTTGCGGCTCTGCCTGTTTGGATTATTTCTTGTATATTTTATACAGATGCAGCCTGTATGTTTCTGCTTAAATGGTTGTTTTTTTAAAGGTTTCAAAATGAAAGTCTCACCCTGTTAAAAAAAAAGAAGACAAATGACATTTGATTCCATGAAATTATTGAAAAGAATTGGATTTGTACTAGAAACAAGTTGAAATTGAATTTTCTTCCTTTGGGAGTCTTGAGTCTTGACCGAAGGTGTGTGGTCCATTAAGGGCACCGACCCTCCTGCAGTCTGATTATGAAATACATATTTTAATGAAAAATCATTTTTGTCTTTGTTGTGTGTGTGTGTGTGTGTGTGTGTGTGTCTGTGTACATTTAAGTCGTTACTCTCACATAAATCATACATAATTACAGAAACGTGCAATGTCTAATGAAAAAGCGATGCTTACAATCTCTGTGCTTTTCCTGGCGGCTCCTGATTGGTTGACGCCACACAACGAAAATAACTGGATCTGGGACAGAAAATTTTACGCCCGAGAAATGTTGCCAGATCGGGCGATTTTCCTGCCAACTGCTGCTTCCTTATTAGATAATATTTACCCTCTGCGGGCAGACAAAACGTACAAGGATCATTGTGTGAAAGCAGCAACTGCTAGCCTAGCTGCTAGCCAGCAGTAGTCCCACCCAGTGGAAACACACCACACCACTGGTTTCGACTATAAAGGTGACTGATGAAGGTCTGAGGACGGAAACATCGTTGAATACAAGAGACGGACGGTGTTCAGTCATTTTATGATCCAACTCACCTGCCAATTCTGGAGTGAAAGATATAGATCATTATGATCGATTGCTTTATTGATTGTATTTATCCTCTCAGGTCATGCAGTCATATAACGTGCAGCAGCCTGTTTGGGAATTATGACGGTTACAGGAAATACATCACAAAAGCAAATTATACCAGTAGTCTCAAAAAGTTCTGATCCTGGTGCTGCTTCCTGTTTATGACCTCATGACCTCCTCATGACCTCCTCATGACCTCCTCATGACCTCTCAGAGGACAAACGTTACATTTTCAGCTCTACTACCAGTGAGACTCTGAAACTAATATATATTAATGAGTGAAATTAATGTCCTGCAACAAACTGTGAAAAGTTTTTAGCTTTATATGAATCACAGACTTAATTTCCTGCATGAAATTAAAAAAAACTTGTGCAGAATAAAAAAACATTTGTAATCCGCAGAGGTCTTCTGTCTCCGCACTGAAACGCTCGGCTGAGTCTATAATCAGCTCTGATTTACATGACGGACAGACTTTAAATAACGTCTGTCTTTGTCAATCAAGTGTCACCTCTAAAAGGAGCCTTCAATCACATTTCACTGACAGGAGGAATTAAGTGAAGAGGAAGGATGAGAGCAGCTCAAAAATGATTTCTTTTCCTCGGCGATACTATCACCCTCCTGTGAACACTGGCGCTCCTGCCGCTCGCCACGCTGATAAGAGCGACTCCTGCCTTTTAAAGAGGCAAAGCGACGTGCAGAATGCACCGACACGACCACGCTTAATTCTCATTTTTATCTGGCGGCGGTCGTGGTTTGAATATTTGTGGCTCTCTGTGTCTCAGCGAGCTGCTCGCGCCTCTCTCTCTCTCTCTTTGCGTGTTCTCTGCCTGTAAGTCGCTGCTCAGGTCTTTGTGGAGGATTTTGTTAAATTATACAGCAGCTGATAAAGCCACTCAGAGTATCTTCAGCTTTAAGAAGTTTAAAAAAAAAAAAAGACGATGGACTGAGGAGAAGAGGAGAGGGAGGGAGGAGGAGGAGGAGGAGGGGGAGGAGGAGGAGGAGGAGGAGGGGGGTTCGGAGCAGAGTTGACTTTGAAGAGCAGCTGGAAGATTCGGTTAATCCACTCGGTAGATTTTGGCGGCACAAAGAGAGGAGAGGAGGACGAAGCCTTAAAGCTTTTCTCCTCTTCTTCCTCCTCTCCTCTCCTCTCCGTTTTTCTCTTCCTTTCTTTCTTCTTGCTGCCAGAAAGACGCTCTGTCACTGTGATGTGGCTCTCTGCATGAACAGAGGTATTACGGAGGATTTTTACACATTCAGACTCTCACAGAAATCACCACCTTTAACCAGTCATTTAGTCCAGCACTGAGCCCTGAATTCTTATGATTGTCTCAGAAATGAAGTGAAGAGTTGAGACAAGTTTAAACTTGAAAACTTGGATTCAGATCTTCAGTATTTCTGAAGTTATAACATCATAACTAAATAAGAAAATCAAAGCTCAGGTTAAGTATTATTTATAAAGACGGTTTGATTCATTGACATTTTCATTCCTCTTTATTCAAACAACCTGAACAAAATGATCATTTTAACCCAAACCATCATCTTTAAACCTCACCAGACCTGAACCACAGCGCTGTCTCATCAATAAAGAACATTATTGATTAACAGACAGATGATGTCATCCTGCTGATCACTGCTGAGGAGTCACATGATCAAACCAGGTTCATTTGGAGGAATTTGGACCAATTTCTGATCTATAAGTAGTAATTAATGATTCATAATCCATTAACGAGAGAAACTTTTGGGTTGCCAGGTTGTGGAAAATCCTCTACCAGCATCAAACTTTCGTTGTCTTTTTAGCTCCCGTTTGACTTCTGAAAATTACCTGCAGGCATCTGGACCTGAATCCACTTCTAAACAGCTTATTAATATTTACAGCTGCAGACTTGATGGATTAATATAAGAAAACTTTATTAATAATATATTAACGTTTATAAGAGCAGGTGACGGACAAAGTTTTTCTGATTACTCGTAAGAAATGTATTAACGACTTTCTAATATTTATAACTGCAGACATGATGACGTTTTAGGAAGTGAGAAACGTCTTCCTGATGAACTAAAGATTGATCCTGGAGGAGGATTTTCCTCACCATCTCCAAACTGCTTCAGGTGGATTCAGGTTACTTTTTCGCTTATTGCAGTTCACTTTCCAGACTAGAAATTACGTTGCTGTGATTTTCAGGAGATGTTTCACTACAGGAGAAGTTTGATCCTGTCTCTTATTGACATTTTTGTTTTCTGAAATCCACATTTTCAAGTTTCTTGCTTCGTCTTGAGCACTTTATCATCAAACAGCCCCACTGGTGTCCTGACTAGAGATGCCTGAGTTGTTCTGTCTTATTGCTTTAACACATTAATAACAAGGAGAATTCAGATAAAAAGACATTTAAAAAAAACATTAGTGAGTGTTGAATATTGTTGATAATTAGATAGTAAATCTTCTGCTTTCACTCTCAGTTTTGGCTTCAGTGATCGTGTCCCATCTGCAGTTTTTTTTTTTTTTTCTCCTCTGAGTAAATTATTTAGCGTGATGCTAATGGCAGCACATGTTCACACGAGTCAGGAGGTTTTTGGAAGCAGTTTGGCGCGGCGTCGGTTTCCCCTCGGTGAGTCCAGCCCGGCGACGGCGCCAGATCGGCGCTAATGTGGCAGAGAAAGAGGGGCCAAAATCACTTCCACATTAGTGTTGATGAAAGTTTAACATGCAGCATACGGAGGCACGGACATTAGACAGCTGTGATTGGTCACTGATCTGTCATCAACAGAGAGAGAGAGAGTGTTTGTTTATACAGTCATATTATGGAGACAAAAAGCAAATCCTCAAAGTATAAACCATTAAAGATTCCCTCCAAACATGTTTATAGATATCAGTGTTTCCCCTATAATTGTACAGAGAACCCCCACCAAGCCAAAAAAACATTTTTTAATAACACCAAATATCCATTAATTTGGAAATCAATAGCGTTTGGGAGCCTCTGTGCGTGAGTTAACCAAATTGATCCTCAATGCGATGCTATTCATGGATTTAAGCTCCACATTTAACACTGTAATCTCCCACAAACTGTACAACTGAGGCCCTGGTTCATCGCTGTGCTCATTGGTCATGAGCTTCCTCACAGACTGACCACAACGAGTCAGGGTTGGTAACCACACCTCCTCCTCCTCCACCTTCATCCTAAACGCAGCGAGCCCACAGCGTTGTGTGCTGAGCCCCATGCTCTTCACACTCTTCATCCACGACTGCACCCCCATCCACACCTCCCAACTCCATGATTAAATTTGCAGACGACACCACAATAGTTGGGCTAATTTCAGGCCTTTACAGGCTTGAGGTGGAACATCTGGCTGAGTGGTGTAAAGACAACAACCTGGTCCTTAAGACAAAGACAAAGGAGATGATTATAGACTTCAGGAGAACAAAGGAAAGAGTCCACCTCCCCCTCCACATGGAGAGGGGGTGGAAAGCGTGGAAAACCTAAAGTTCCTTGGAATCAATGTGTTAAAACAGCTCCAACACCTCACACCTGGTTGAAAAGGCCCAACAAAGACTCTTCTTCCGCAGGAAGCTGAAACAAGTCCAGCTTCCACAGAGCAGGAGCACCATCGAGAGCCCCTTCCACTCACCTCCAAACTGAGTCCAGTTCCTGCAGCCAAATATGAAACCTTCTGCTCCACCGGTGAGATGCAAACACCGGTCACTTCATAAGTTAGCCCTGCCAGATGTTAGCGAGGGTGGTGCTCGTGTCCCATAAAGATGCAAAATATCAGCTGCACAAAACCTACATGCTGTATGAAGCAGAGCAGTTCCTCCATGACTGTCAGACCGCAGTGTCGCCGTATTTCCTTTACGACAACTCCCAATCACCACCACCTTGACCACCTTATACTCGTTCCACCTCCTTGTCAGTCCAGTCCCAAGATCCCAGACCAACAGACTGAAGATCAGCTTCTTTCCCAGAGCTGTGGCCTCCATCACACCCCTCCCTGCCCAACCACAGATTACAGGAACTGTGATCGTACACACACACACACACACACACACACACACACACACACACACACACATTTAATTTAACCAGAACTTAACTTGCACAAGTATTATATTATGCTGCTATTACTGCTGTCTTCTGGCGCTGCTTCTTATTTATTTGTTATTTATTTCTTTTATCTAAACGACGAGAGAAGCAAATTGTTTTTATTATTGTACCTGAGAATAATGACAATAAAGATCATTCTGATCCATCCTGATTCTGATTATAGGCATTATTCTGTCTGGACTCTGGTGGTCGACTGCAGCAGCCGTCTTCATCCTGCAGATATAAATTACATCCATTGAATTATAAAAATATCCATGTTTCTTGGCGGACAGACTTTCTCTTTTTTTTCTTTCCTCCAACACAATTAATATGACGACTTTGAAATAGTAACCAGAGTCTGACTTTCTTCCTTTTTAATTTTTTTTTTTTCCGAGTCCATGTCTGATGTCACCGGTCCATTTTCTCCGTTGCTTCCGTCCGTTCGCAGTAGAAGAATCGGCTACGAGACTCTGAAATATGAGTCCTGTAATCACTGAGAGGGAGGAATGAGGCCACAGAGTTCACAGCTTCTTAATTAGTTTGCAGTATATGTGTAATTATTCCTGCATTTTTAAATTCACTTAAGGCGCCGTTCCCCTTTTTCCTCTCTCTTCATTTTTAAGGATCTGGTTCAAGGATGTCCTGCAGTTACAAATCAATCCCACATTAGGCCCAGAAAGCTCCATGTAATTACACTCTGTTTTTTTTCTTCTTCCACTGAGGAATGAACGGACGTATGGATTTAAAACCAGACACCATTTTTAGATTTGCAGACTTTCTTTCCTCTCATCAGTTAAGGAAAGTTGGACGAGCCGCAGAGCCGAGAATCGGTTTTTATTTTACTTTTTTTCACTTTTCGATGCACACAAATTAAATCTGACTACAACACGAGTTAAAGAGACTGTTGTCACATAATAAAAATGAACAGGAACAGGAGGAAGCGCTAACACAGCGTCCCGTGTGTACACTGTGAAATGTCTTGTTCATTCAGGCTTTTATTCAGCTCAAAAAATGTAATTTTCTTAAAAGAAGTAAAAAAAAAAAACTATCCAGAGGGTGTTGACATACTGTAATTCATTTTATTCTGTTGCAAGAGTTTTCTAGAAAAATAAGAGTCAACTAAATGGCACCTGACTGTGAAAATAAAAGACTCCTGATTAGCCGATCAAGCTGCAGGCCCAGACAACATACCTGGGCGAGCGCTCAGGGTCTGTGCTACCCAGCTGGCAGACGTCTCCCTGAGCCAGGCTGCCGTCCTCGCAGGCTTCAAAAAGACCATCATCATCATCCCAGTGACGAAGAAGTCGACTGTGACGCATCTCAGTGACTACCGCCCTGTGGCGCTGACTCCCACCCGTCATGATCAAGAGCCAGTCATGAGATGAGCATCAAATCCGCCGTCCCCACCTCACTGGACTGTCTCCAGTTTGCATATCGCCCCCCAACCGCTCCACCGACGACGCCATCTCCTACATCCTGCGCTCAGCCCTATCTCACCTGGACATTACAGATAGTTATGTTAGAATGCGGTCAGGAGCGCCAAGTTTCTTTATGTGAACATCTCAGACGACCTCACCTCGTCTGTCAACGCCAACTCTGCAGGCAATAAGGCACAGCAACGCCTCCACTTCTCTCTGAGACCGAGGAGAGCCGGTCTGCCGCCGCCCGTCCTCACCACCCTCTACAGAGGCAGCGTGAAGAGCGTTCTGACCGGCTGCATCACAAAATCAAAGCATCAAGACCCTGCAACACATAGTGAGGACAGCTGAGAAGATCACAGGGGTCTCTCTCCCCTCCATCCAGGACATCTTTCAGAGGTGCTGTGCACGCAGAGCCTCTTTCATCGTGAAGGACCCCTCCCCCCTACCACTCCTCACAAAGTCTGTTTGCCCCTCTGGAGGTTCTGGTTCATCTTCTTACCCCAAGCTGTCAGACTTCTAAACACCCTGCTGCCACCCACCACATAAGCACCTCACCCCTACTTCACACACTGCCCCCTCCCCTCCCCTTCCCTTCCCTTCCCCACGTCTAATGCTGGATCCCCCCTCTGATGCTGCTGGATCAACCCCCCCCTCCCCTCCTCCCCCTACACACACAGGAACATCCTCACATCCCCTTATAACGGACCTTCATCACTGCTGTTCCTATTTATATTATGTATAACTGAGGTCGCTAGATAGACATTATTTATATTATTGGTATTCTTATAGTTTTTATAATTCAGTTGAACAGCATTATTTATATCTATATTTATATTTTCATAATACTCACTATTAAAAATTCCCCCACTGAGATAATCTCACTGTTTTTCTATCTACAGTATTTATCCTGCTACACTACATTTACAACACCAGCAGTCCCACCATGATGCAGACTCGCCTTCGTAGTTCTTTTTTGTTGTTATTGTACTTTTTCCTGTGTGGATGATGGTTGTATCTCTGTTGTATTTTTGTGATAGCACCTTGGGCTGTGAAAAGATGTGAAAAGTTGCACTCCAGCCTTTCATGGCTCACCATTGAGCAACTGGTTTCCTCAAGCATGGCCACTTTTATTCAGCTGCACCGTTAACTCAAAGATGCCACTGCTAGTTTACTGCAATAACACACATAACCAGAACACCAGTTTGCCAGTAATTGTCATATTGTGGTACCCAGTCTAAAGATTAACTCGTTAAAAACAACTTTTTATTCATTTACAGAGCCATAATAAACTGTAATAATTGAATATCCACCTAATTAAAAATAAATCATCCTTTAAAAAGAATATGCAGAGGCATCTATTGGCATGCAGATGAGACTGAACAGTAGGAGTTATTCATAGTAACTCTGTGCTAGTTTTCCATATTCATGTTCTGCTTCATATGATTGTATAATTCTCATTCTTTTTAAATGTCATCTACATATTGATTTTAATCAGTATTCTACCTAAATCTTCAGTGTGACTGGGTTTGAATTGTATATGAATGTAATTTTTCTCTTTTCATATCAATGTAGGCTTTGTATTTTTTTTTTATATAATGTATATTGATGTAATTCAATGTTTATTAATGCAGTTTAATGTTTAGAACGTCATGCATTATGTACAGTATGTCAGGTGTGGTCTTCTGGAAGATTAACTGACTGCCAAGACATCAGCTAATCCTTTAAATAAACAAATAAACTGATAAAAATAATCAGGAGCAGCCAAATTATAAATGATCACATGCTGCTGCTGTTACTGACATGTTGCCTGATTGATTCTTAAGTCTATTTATACTTTGTCATTACTTGGTATTAATGCTACATTTGCTGCTGTTAGACAGGAAGGAAGGTAAGTAGGTAGGTAGGGAGGTGGGTAGGTGGGGAGGCAGGTGTGTTTATCAGCTTCTCAGTCGTCCTCTCCTCAGTCTTTAACCTGCACTCTTCCTTTCCTCCAACTCTTCCTCATCCCCTCTTCCTTGTCATTCTCCCTTTCTTCCTCTTCTTCATCGCCTCTTCACCTCATCTTCCTCCTCATTTTTTCTTTCTTCCTCCCCCTCATCCTCTCCTCCCTCTTTTTCTTCAACCTCCTGATTCCACCTCTCGGTCACTGCTTCTTCATCCTCTCCCCTTCTTTTCTTCCTCCTTTCTTATCCTCTTTTCCTTCATAGTCCTCCTCATTTTCTTCTCTCCTTCTCCTCCTCTTCCTCCTTTTTTAACATCCATTCATCTGTCATGATCCTTTTCTTCATCCCTCCTCCACCTCCTGTTTCATTCTCTATCCTCCTACTCTTTTTCTTTTTCTCCTTCCTCCCCCTTCTACTACTTTCCTCCTCTTCCTCGCCCTTCTCCCCAGCCCCCTCTTCACCTTTTTCTCTCCTCCTCTCCTTCTTTCCCCCTGTCCTCCTCTCCTCTTTTTATCATCCTTCCCTTTTCTCCTCCACCGCATTACCCTCTCTCCTCCTTTCATTTATCTTCCTCCTTCTCCTTTCTTCATCTTTTTCCTCCTTCTTTCACCCTTACCCCATCTCCTCCTCTTCCTCCCCCTCTTATTCTCCCCTTCTCCTTTTCATTCATCCCTCTCTTCCCTATCCTCCTTTTACATACTTTCTTCCTCTTCCCTTTCCTCTCCTCATCATCATCTCCCCAGCCTCCCTCCTCTCCTCCTCTTTCCTTCTTCCTTTCCTTCATCCCCTTTTCCCCCTCCTCCACCTCCTCATCCTTTTTTCATCTCCTCTCTCCCTCTCCTCCTCATTTTTCTTCCTTCTTCTCTTCCCTGTCCTCTACTTCTTTTCCCCCTGTCCTTCTCTTTCTTTCTTCCTCATCCTCTTCCTTCTTTTTCACTACCTGTTCTCCTCTCATCATCAGCATCCTCTTAATCCTCCCCTCCACTTGTTCTCCTCCTCTTTTTCTTCATCCCTCCCTCTCCTCCTCCACCTTCTCATCACCCTCTGATCCTCCATTTCTTCATCCCTTCCTCCTTCTTCTTCCCTCATCCTTTTTTTTCCTCCTTCTCTTCCCCATCCTCTACTTCTGTTTTTCCTTCTTTTCATCACCCTTTCCCCCTCTTCTCCTCCTCATCCTCCTCTTCCTCCTTCTTATCCTCCCCTCCTCCTTTTCTTCCCTCCCTCTCCCTTGCTCTTCCTTCTCTTCTCCTCCTCTTTCTTTCTAATCCACCTTCATCCACTCATCCTCTTCCTCATTTTTCACTACTAATCCTCCTCTTATCATCATCATCCTCTTACTTCTCCATTGCTCTTTTTCTTCATCCCTCCCTTTCCTCCTCCACCTCCTTGTAGTCCTCTGATCTTGCATTTCTTCTTTTCCTTTCTCCTCCTTCTTTCTCTTTTCTTCTACTCATATTTTTTTCTCTCCTTCCTTTGATTCCCCATCCTCCACTTCTTCTCCTTCTCCTCCTCCTCTTTCTTCCTCCCCTCTGCTCTTCAATGATTTTCTGGTCCTCAGCGTTCATTAATAATCTGCTCCAAGGAGCCGGCGGCTGTTTGGACCCTGAAGCTTCAACACAACAACAAAAAAACACAATCAGCTCTTATTATCATGTCACACGAAGCTGTGTGTGTGTGTGTGTGCGTGTGTGCGTGTGTGTGTGTGTGTGTGTGTGTGTGTGTGTGTGTGTGCTAACACAGCAGGGTGGATTAATGGTTCTTTTAATCAATAAAAAGCCAGAAATGCTTAAAAATTGTCCGTCTTTTATTTTCAGATCCCAAAGTGAAAGTAAACAGATGTTTCAGTCGCACCAACAGTCAGAAAAACACAAAGAAATTCAGTTTACAATGAGGTGAAACAGCTGGAAGCAGCTGTTTCTGTTTGTTTCACGTGTAAATTTGAGGAACTTTACAGTCACCACAGATCTGATGTTCTCGTCTCAGTGATGTTTCAGTACCTCATTTATTCACTAAGTCTATGTATGTTTGGTTTTTATCCACATAACTACTTTTACATCTCAGACAAGCGTAAAATGTTTTTTTGCAAAGTTTTTTTTATGTCCAAAATGAAAATGCAGGTGGATGGAAACGCACCTAATGACAGAAATCACGGAGACGGATGAAACCAGACACTAGCGAGTAATTCCTGCTGGGTTCAGCCGCCGTTCGTCTATAACCTGATTCCAGACTTCTAAATCGCTGTTCATATCTGCTGATTTGAGTCGTCATGTTGAAATAATAAAAGCTCGTCGCTAAACTGTTGTCACTGTTGACGAAATTGGAAGCGCACAGGTGTCTAAAACTCAAATTACCTTTAAATTTGTGGAAATGGCACTTATATTGTCTATTTCTGGATCATGTGGCAGCACTACAGAGCTGCTGTTGATCGACTAGTGTTTCTGATAAGAGGTGACTGCAGTACATCTCTAATGTAACCATGCAGAAGTCTAAAAGTTATCACAAGAACAAGGTTAAACTCAGACTAAACAGATGATTAATATATAATGTTTCCATCTATCATCATAAACCCGACTACAGCCGGCTCCATCTGCCGCTGACACTCTTCAGTTTGTGTTTCTAAAGTTTCAAATTTTCAACCAGAGACGTGAAAATGAGAGAACGAACACTTTGTTCAAGGTCTTCTTCCTCAGCGTCTGAAAAACACCTGAACCTTCAACGTCTTTGTTTCCTCTGATCTCGACACACAATGTCGGTAATGATGCTGCCATTCATGTTTCATTTCATAAGTGGAAAAACATCAACAGACACAAAGAAGGAGAGAGAGAAAGGGAGGGGGGGGGGCTGTGTTTGTGCTGAGTTCACAGAAATCTCTTATTTCTTTATCTTCTTCTTTTTTAGTTTTGAGGGAAAAACTGAAGACTCTTCTGTTCACATTGAAACTGTTTCTGTTTGAACGTCTCACACAAATTGATTTATTTTCCACTTCTGTGTTTGGTTTGTTTTTTTTCCTTTTAAAAGTCAAACTGTCACTGACACACAAGATGACAGACTGTCACATTCCTCATGTTCTGCTTTAAACACATTAAAACCTAAAACAAAAGATTCCCGCAGCTTCAGTAAGACTGCAAAGTCATGGAAACGGTGTTTTTGCACATCGTAACCCTTTTACATCCAGAGCCGGAAGGATTTACCTAAACAGAATAAACGAAAAGTCTAAACAGACGCCTGCAAGTTTTCTTCACTATCTGTATCTTACAAAGAACTACTCTCCAGAGACTGAGAACTCGACGCTGTTATTAGTCTTTGGAGTCGTTTCTAAACAAATTAACGGGACCAAACTCTTTATAATAAAGGAACATGTCACCCAGTGCAGCGGTGTGACTCATTGATGGATTATTTAATAGTTTTTCAACAACAACGAAGGTCTACAGCACAGAGCAATAAGATATATCAGACTTTGGATACACACACAATACTTGTTAGTAGATCAGTTCATTGTTGGTTTGGATCCAAACATGAGATTTGTTGACAATACATCATCCAGAGTAGGCTCTCATTACCACACCCTTCTTTCATCCAAACTTCTACTTTAAACATCTGATTTAAATTAATAACGAAGAGTTGCTGTGCAGTCGGTTGCCTAAAAAAGATCCTGATAGATTTATGGCTCCAAGCTATACGAAGGGAAGGTTAATGTAAATAAAAGGGACGTTCTACTGACTTTAGACACCGTTGGGATGGAGATATTGACAAGAAGGCAGAGAAACGTGCACTAACAGGAGGTCCTCTGGCCACTAAGGTAGGACATGTGATCCTGTTTGCTCGTACGTTGGCCGCTGCGCTGCTCATTTGCCAGCGTGTGAAGAGACTCACCTGTCTTACGTGACCCTGTAAACTTAGCTCAGCTGATCTTAGACAAACCATTTTTACATCCGTGAATTTAATATTAACAGCTGTAGCTTAATGTTAGCAGCACAAATACTTGTCAACCACAGCACACAGTGCACTCCTCCGCTTTGCAGAATCCTGGTAGCTAATAATTGTATAAAAATTCATAGCCTGCTGTAACTTACATTATATAAAGAATAGGTTGTAGTGGAGCCTGGGTTCTTTGTAGGCTACTAACAGTTACGGGTTTGGGCTGAGGTTAGACTGACTGGGCTGACGTGTAGGCTATAATGTAGCAGGTCAGTTGTCAGAGCACAGTGTTAGTGCTAGCTAGCATGCTATTTATAGAGCAGGACTGAACAGTAAAATACTTCACTGGTAATTTTCTTACCTGGTGACTCAATGAAGTTAAACTAGATGTCCAGGTCAACACATCTGACCATTGATCGGGGTTATTGCACCAGCTTGATACTGGGAACTGAAGCGATATAACTGGAGATGGATCAGATTCATCTTTTTAATGTATCTTGTGCGTTCTATGGCAGGCAGAGTGGACATACATTTACTTGACAGTGTGTCTTTGGGTCATTTATAAACTAATTTTATCTTGGTGGTTTTCTTTTGGTTTTATTTTGTACTGCTATTTTACATTAAAGTCTATGGATGGTGTCATTTGTTTTTCTCCAAAAAGGGGCCAAAAAGGGGCCAAAAAGGGGCAGGGACGTATAACAAGCCAAAGTTCCTGAATGTGCTGGTCTGATATATAAGAAAAATGTAGAAAATCGCCAGAATTATCTTTTAAGATGAGATTTAAAGGCAGCAACAGTGTCAGCTGACCTGGTGCTCAGTGGAAAACCAGGTTTGAATTGTAAAAAGTAAGAGAGGCAGAGAAAGAAAAACAGAAAGTGTAGCAGGATGAGGAGACAAAGGGAAACAGGACAGAAAGTTTATTTGTACAACACCAAAATCAATCCCACAATCAGTTCAAAGAGGTTAACATGAGGAGTAAAAATGCTTTAAAGATCTAGTATTACAGCCCTTTTTGACTCATTTTTATAAACACCAAGTCTATTTTAAACATATATCTGACATTTTATTAACTAGAACTTGTTTAGATTTCTCTAAATCCATCTTTCCTTACAGCCCAGATTCCCCTCTGTCCTCCAGCAGACTGTTTCTGAAGCTATTTACATAAAATCTGCATTATTAATGAACATCTACTCTGATTGGCTGGAGGTGTGGCCCCAACCTTCACCCCCAACCAATCAGAATACAACCAAATGAATGCAGTAGCATGTTTACCTGCAGTAATGTCTGCAGCTGGAGACATAAGACAGTATATAACGTCTATGAAGTCTGATCCTGAATGAAGGGAAGAAGCTGCTGCTGCACAGCTGAGACTCAACAGAATGTTTCACGACGGTGAGATTGTGTCTAAGTTTCCTCACAAAGTAAAAGTCTTTATTTCAAATGTAGCTGGAGGTCGCTAGCTTAGCTTTAGCATACTTTGCTCGTCATCTGGCTGTGATGCACTCAGTGTAGCGCTGGGCGGCGGTGACCTTCTTCAACACTGCTCACTCTTTAGGTGTGAATTACAACATTTCCAATAACTTAAAAAGACCAAGGAGATAGAAATGAGGGTCCACCATCACCCTGATCCATCCCAAAGCTCACTTTTCTTGTTTTCCAGTCAGCTTTTTAAAACATTTTAAAAAGTGTAGAAGATGTTTTCCAGGCTTTATATGTCAAACTAGAGCTGCAACTACTGAATATTGTCATCATCATTTAATCTGACCATTTGTTTTGTCTATGAAATGTAAAACACGCCTTTCACAATTTCTCTGAGTCCATGGTGATGTCCTTAGTCTGATCAACAGTCCAAAACCCACAGATATAAAATGTACGTATATGACAAAGAAAAGCAGAGAATCCTTTCAGTTGAGAAGCTGAAACCAGAGATTATTTGGCATTTTTACTTGAAAAATAACTGATTTATTAATATATTTTCTGTCAATCGATTATTTGACCAATGGTTGCAGCTCTATGTTGAAAACATGAATGCCTACTCAACTTTTTATTTCTCCGTAGTGAAAAGCTGAAGGTGAAACACTCCTGCTTCCATTTAGATGATTCAGGCTGAATTCAGAAGGACTTGAGACATTTCATACTTAAATATTTCATGTTTTAAAAAATTTGATGGTGTCTAAATGTGCCCATCAGTCTGACGATAATCGCTGCATTTTCCCCAAATCTGTCTCTAGGGGACCGAGGACAATGACAACAACCAGATGGTATAAAAGAGACAAAGCAGTGATTAAACTGTGTGTGGTGTTTATTTACAGACTGGATGTAATATAGAGTTTGAAATATGTGCAAAGGACAAAGAACTAGTAATGGAAAACTCTGAATCTTTAGAGAGTTGTGCTGTAAAGGTTAGAGACTGGAAAAGTGCTTGTTTGGTCTGTATTTTTATGACCTCACTGTATTCACTGACAGTGTGTAATGTGTTGGTTGTGGCTCGTAGTGATGAACCTACAGAGAATTATCAGAGACTCTGCAGCTCCTCTCGGCTTTACGGAGCTTTATAGTGAGTTTCAGCTCATTGTTTATCTGTCCGGCTGCAACTTTACTGTTCTGGTTCACTCTCAGCGCTCTCATAGCGTCATTTTGGACTGCAGCAGGCAGCTATTTTCAGAGTAAACGCTGTAAAAAGACACTGTACACTACCTGCCCAGCACCAAACGGCAAACAGACACAGTTAGCTGTAGACTAGCTGGTGAACATAGTGGAGCATTTAGCAGCTAAAGAGTCAGATATTTCCCTCAGGAGTTGGTAGAGAATAAAAACAGAGCTAAAAGAGAGTGAATATTGCATAACACACACATTTAGTGTATATGTACCTGTCCACTGAGACAAGGCGAGAATGCAAAGATTGTTCTCTGGATTTAAAGATATCGAATCATTCAAATAAAAACCACGATAAATCGTAAAACTGTATTTTGTATCATATCATATAAAGTATTTTTTGAGACTTTCTAGTGTGACTGGGCCTTTAGTCTACTACTCATGTCCAAAATCCTTTTTTTTCTTGTAATAAATTAAGAAAATTAGCTAATGTGTGGCGAGATGACTTCACCTGTTTCTAGCACAAAGCTTCATCGTATTTGTACGTGCGTCTATTTGTAGCTAAAGTCTTTCAGTATGCACCATATGGAGCTGCAGACTGACAGAAGGTGAGTCTGATATTCTGCAGCAGATGAGAAAGCTGACGCCTTGCTGCGAGATGTGTGTTTTATCCAATCCTGCCATCACCTCCAACAACAAATAATACCTGAGCCTCGGCCACAGCAGCAGCAGCAGCCACCAAATCTCATTAAGTCAGAGATGGGAGAGGCAGCAATTGTTTTTTATGTTGTCCCCTCTCTCCACACACACACACACACACACACACACACACACACACACACACACACACCTTCTCATTTTTCCCTTCTCTGCAATGTCGGAGCATAAAAATAAAGGCCGGTCGAACCTCCTCCTCCTCCTCCTCCTCCTCCTGCGCCGCCTCTGGCTCTGCGATGGGACGTTCTCATCAAATCATTACTTTTATTAACGGTCAGATGGCTTTTTAATAGAATCGCTTTATTATGTCGTTTCTCATTTTCACCCTCACGGTGAAATTTCATCCCCGTTTTGTTGATGTTGTTCTTTTTCTGTTTTCATATTTTTCTGTCGTTTATGGCTGCAGGGTGTCGATGCCGCGGAGAGAGATTTTTACATTTCCTCGGAGGAGGAGGGAGTGAACAGGTTATTGGTTTCTGTTTGTTTCTGATAATTTGTTTTTAGGGAACATCCAGTCCTCTCTTCTCTCTCTGTCTGTATTCGCAGCTGATAAGTTTCATACTATATTTCCAAATTCGGGAGTACACGTATAATATAAAGATATAATAAAGAACAAGATCTCCAAATTCGAGGAACATGTCAGCGTCTGCACATTCAGGGAAAAACTGATTTAAAAGTGTGAAGCCAAAGTCCTCACCAGAGAAGCAATAGTTGTTTCTTTATGCCTCAAACTGCTACAAGTCACCTATGCAGGTGATTTCATTTGATTTACCCGATTGACATCTTTCTCACTCCCCACATTTGATTGTCCCTCTTTGCAGTCAAAAACAATGTCAACATGTTTTTAAATGTGTTGTTAATAGGTTTGTATTACTAGAATGAAGAAAAAAAGTCAGAAATGTTTCTCTTTTCAGCAGCTAGGGTGGTGTGTCGGTGTCTGTGTTTGATTGACAGCATCTGGAGGGAAGTGTCAGTGTCTGTGTTTGATTGACAGCAGCTGAGGGGCGTGTCGGTGTATGTGTTCGATTGACAGCAGCCGGAGGGGGCATATTGGTGTCTGCGTGATTGACAGCAGCTGGGGGTTTGTGTTGGGAGTCAGTGTATGTGTTTGATTGACAGCAGCCAGAGGGGGCATGTTGGTGTCTGTGTTTGATTCACAGTAGCTGGAGGGGCGTGTTGGTGTCTGTGTTTGATCGACAGCATCTGGGGGTTCATGTTGGGAGTCTGTATCTGTGTTTGATTGACAGCAGCTGAGGGGCGTGTCAGTGTATGTGTTTGATTGACAGCAGCCAGAGGGGGCATGTTGGTGTCTGTGTTTGATTCACAGTAGCTGGAGGGGCGTGTTGGTGTCTGTGTTTGATCGACAGCATCTGGGGGTTCATGTTGGGAGTCTGTGTCTGTGTTTGATTGACAGCAGCTGGAGGGGCGTGTCGGTGTCTGCGTGATTGAGAGCAGCTGGGGGTTCATGTTGGGAGTCTGTGTCTGTGTTTGATTGACAGCAGCTGGCAGGCTTCCAGTGTTGCAATATACTGTATGAACGGAGACAAAGTAAACAAACTGCTGTAGCTACAAGTCATTGACAGACAGCGTGTCACTAACAGGGATTTTGAAGAGTAACGACCAAACGAGCATCTAACGGGTCTGAAATGACATTTGCAGGTATGTTTACTGTAAGATTAACAAATTTATCTGCAATTCGTGAGTGACAATCATTTGTAAAATGGGACACTGGTACCATTTGTGATCTGCATGTAAGCAGTACTTGCAAATCACTTGAGACATGCATAAAGCACTTCAGAGCAAGCTGGGGCCAGTCTTTATGGCCAGGACACACAGCCTGTGCGAGCAGCACGTTACAGCAGTGCGTCGTGGAACCTCTTGCTTTTCATTTTCCCATGTTAATAGATTAGAGCAGCCACATGGCCTGCACATGATGCATGTAAGACTCCTGCTCGCTTTCTGTGACACTAGTTCAAACCAAGACTCCTACTTGTTGTTTTAGCTGCTTACAGACGGTGATTTGGTGTTGTTAGTTTCCTTATTTGCTGTCAGTTTCCCTCTTGATAGTTAGTTTTGGAGGTTTGTTTGATGGAGTGTTTTCGGCTTGTTTGGGAAAATTGGTGTCATCTGGAGGGATTTTCTTCACTTGGAGAGGTGACAGCGGGGGTTTAACTGGCGAAATAATCCATATAATCAATAAAAGTCCCAACCAGACTCCACCATGCCCATCAGAAAGAAAGCTGCTTTCACCTCACATATTATTATTTATTTTTCACAGCTGAGCACACGCTTCTTAACCTTATTCTGTCTAAACTAAATATAAATTAAATATATAGTGAAATAATATGAGACATTCTATTATTGATGGCCATTATCGCTGCAGCAGGTAGGCTGTGTGTCACAGACGTTACTGAGCTGCCGCTCGTTGACCTTTTCCACAAACTGACACCTGTAACCATGGTAACTGTACACAACAAAGATGGAGACAGCCGTAGCCTCAAAATACCATAAAAAATTAGACCAAAATGTCACTACCAAAAACTAGGATGACTCAAATTTGACTGAATCTAATATTTTCATCAAAAGACTGAAACAGAATCAAAATGAACAATGTTTGCAACGACCTGCGCAAAGACACTTCATCTCCCAGCATTCTTTGAGAGGCCTGAGACACATCGTCCTGACAAATACATCCGTAATAAGGTGACTTCTAACTGACTAATAATCCTCGAGGGCAGGACAGACAGTGAAAAAGAAGATATTTAATATTACTTTCAGTGCTCTTCATTTGGTTTTCGGTTAATAAACGGCCGTCGTCTCTAATTGGAGCGGGCTGATTATCTCAGGCCGGAGTGCCGTGAGAGGGGAGGACAGAGACGGAGTGACTGTTAGCTGAACTGGCAGGTGGTAAAACAGCAATTATAAAACTAAACTGTGTTGCCTCTCAGAAAGTGTGTCTTATTTGTAACGAGTGAAGTGATAAAAGAGGAAAATAATTGGATTTTTTCCTCTCTGCCGTTCTCGCCCTCCAAGTCTTAAATGTTTGGGGAAAAGGATCTTTGAACAAAGTTTATTTCATTCTAACCTTTGATTAACGGTTTCCCCACTCGAGGCCATGCTGCAAAGGAAGCAAATTATTCTCAAGATCAAGCTTTTAGCCGTCTCATTATCTATTTGCCATCACTTCTCAGTTTTTTTTTTCTTCACTCTTGCAGACTCTAAATGATGTGTCTGTCCTCTGAAAGTGGATGTGGTTGTGTCTCTTTTATGCTCATTTACAGTCTGTTGTGTGTTTTTGTCTTTTCTCTGTCTGAACAACAAGCCGTCTGTTCTTTTGGGCCAATTAGAGGAAGTGACCGACCCCACTGACATTTCACCTCGGACTGGGTTCACCGGGACTTGAACCCAGAAAACCAGTCTTTAAAAAAGTTTCAGTAATGTTGATAAAAAAGTGTTTAATGTGACTGAATCACCCTCGTCATCTGGTGACAGAAACAACTGTGTCGTGTGTCAATAAGCAGAAGACTTTGACTCAGAGGCAGAATCAGGATGATTATTAAAGACCTGAGGTCAAAGGTCAGATCCAGATTTGATGCCTGCAGCTCTGTGTCTACACTTACAGCTTTATACTAAACAGTTTTGTAAAAACACACATTAAAATCTTAGAAATTTGTTATTTTCAGAAAAACTTTGGTTTGCAACGGTTTGAGTTTTTGCTCTCATGTCTACAGATGTTCAACACAGGACAAATACGGCCCGGTTTACACCTGGAATTAACATGTGATCTGTATCTGGATAATGACATCCAAATGTAAAGACTTCTCGTTTTCTCAGCTGTGTCTGCTTTGTGATCTGACCTCAATATGCAAATTAGTTGGGTGGAGTTGCTGTGTCATAAAGGTGAGTGGAGCAGGTGGACCCGATCACGAGAGATGGCAGGCAGGCAGGACACGGTGCAGAATATTTAATGAAATGATTAAAAAAAAAGTCACAGGAGACACTGAGACACAGGAACATCGACCAACTCAGACGACTCGACCAAGACCGAACTGATAACTGGACTATAAATACACAGGGTGTGATTGCAAACTTGACACAGGTGAAACACATAAGATAATCAAACACAGGAAGTAAAGGTGAACCAGACTCAAGGAGAAAATATTTCAAAATAAAACAGGAACTAAAGTAAACAGACAACAGGTGATACAACACACAGGCAGACTGGGAGCAGATAAACTGGGGAAGACACTATAGGAGCAGGACTGGGCTGGTGAGAGGAGGTGCACATAAACACAGGAGGACACACACAAGGGAAACAGAGAAAAAACCAAAACCAGGCAACATAAATGCAACACTGAAAACTCAAGAGAACAAAATACACAAAGAGTCCCGGTAGGACGTGACATGCTGGACTTCTCAACAAACACGGTGCATCACAGATCAAGGAAACTGCTGCAGAGAACGGCTGTCATTAATTTCTAAATCACAAGGCAAGACTTCTAGCTGCTGCAACTTGTAGTTTTTACGGGATGAATGTGTTCACGCTGTATAGATTGCATTTACACCTGCTGATCTAATGTGGTCTGGCCGATCTGATTGCAGTCTGATCACAGTGTGTTCCGAGTGCTTTTAAATCTGCAGCAGCCTATGTTTTTACTCATCCACATTCAGATCACATTCTAATGCCAGGTGTAAACGGGGTATATATAATGAATAGATAGAGGAGACAGTCAATACTCCAGGAATATAAGAATCTGTGATGTCATAAAAATAGAGAAAAAAGTTCATAGTAATGGATTTTGTCACTCCTGTTGTTATTCTGTGTTACTTGTCTTACTTTGACACCATATATATATATATATATATATATATATATATGGTGTGTAACGTGGGCTGATGTAGGTGGACAGGCTAAGCAGCATTGCCTAGTTAGCAGGAGCTCTGGGATGGCTGATTATCTCAGAGTCGACAGACAACCAGATGAGGATTCCCACACTGTCACTTTATTCTACAGAACTTTAACATCCTCCATACAATGCCAGGTCTCCACGGCACTATATTCACTAATCATACATCAGCAGTGGAACACAGACATCGTAACCTGCAGCATCTTGTCACTGATGAGAAGTCTCTCTAGCGGACGTTGGTCAGAGTTGTACAAAACAAAGGGAGGCGAATGGCCATGGATTCAGTGAGTTAACTGTGGGCTTTATTGATGTATTATTCTTTGAGCACTATGTTGAGAGTACAGTGTCTTGTTACTGTAAAAAAACAGGGTTTTTTTTTAAGCCTATACTGGTTTACGTTTAAGCAAAAAGTCTCCATTGAAAGTCTTCTGAATTAGCTATTAGCTGTTCCTGTTAACAGTGTATCCATGGATGTACAGACACTATCACTGGATCACTTTGATACTGAAGAAAACTTAAAAATGTGATGATTCTCAGGCGAGTTCTGCAGTTTTAGGGAGCTTCTTTTTTTCTCTCTCTCTGATTCTTTGCAGATTTATGGATGTTTATTCGTGATGCACATCGGATATGATGATTTCCTCGTCAAGTGTAAAGCACACTCGGTCTAAACAATGTGTTTATCATGTCTGTGTGTTCAGATTTCTCTGAGTTGAAGGAGCTTTAATGCAAGTAAGCCTGGATTGAACCTCATTCATTCCAGTGTAAGTTTGTCTCTGGATGAAATGAGTTTCTTTGGGCCTCTTTTGTTTTGGCCGTAGAGACTTCCTCTGACTGAGCCAGCTGACTTCCTGTTGGCTTCTTGCACACATGAATGACATGAGTGACATCTCTAAAGGAGCCCATTGTACCTGCTGACTGCTGCACACTTCTCAGACATTCAACCGACGTGATGAAGCAGAATAACATTTTGTCAAATTTCCTCATCAGAAAGTCTTCTTCTGTGATGTTGCTCTCTCTCTCTGTCTCAGCTTCAGCTCTCCAAACACTCTTTTCTTTCCATCTTTCTTTTTTTTCCTCTGGCGGCTTCAACTCACACAAGCCAGCGTGTTCATCTCAGTCTGCTCTTTAATATTTCATCTGCAGTGATTTGATGAGCGAGGCCCGGCTGTCTCACCTGCAGCTGCGTGAGGAAAACTCTGGAATAAAGACATTTTATTATTCTTATTTGAGGACTCTCACTCTGCCGGTTTCATCTCTGAATTATTTACGTCAGTGCTACCTGCAGCAAGGTCTGAAACAATAAATATTCAGCTCACTCTCAGCTGCTCTCATTAATTAATCACAATGCTGGACCCAGAATTATGGATTTCAATACTGTGAATAATTTATAATGAAGCTTTATTTTAACTATCTACAAAAAAACTTATCAATATGATGAACTATGAATCTGTCAATAAGATTCTTCACTGTAAGAAAAGTTAGCTTTTCGACGTTCTCACCCATCTGAACGGTTGGCTGGTAGGCCTCACCCGAATAGAAGTTAAGAACTTTATGGTCAAGCTTCTTCATCACATGCAGTACATCCACGCTAGTAATTTCCAAAGTGCAATAATGTGGTTCTGAAATGAAAATAAATAAATTTTTGAAGATGCATTTATTGTATATACCAGTGGTTCCCAAACCTTTTAAAGTCCTGCACCCCCTCAAACATCCAACGTCCTGCTGCGTCCCCCCCTCTACCTCCACAGATGGTCGACTCAAATACGATGTTACATGTTGCCATGTTTGTAAGCCTGTTACAAAAAGGAAGTAAAACACATAAAGTAGTCCGATATGAAGACATGACAGTGTTCTCATATTTCTAACAAGTGACATGTATCATTTCCCACACACAGTCTGTGCTGGTACTTAGTCGTCATGCTCGTGAGGGCCGAGAAGTCACGCTCACAAGTCTCATACGATGTTTCAAAGGTCATTAAAGTCTTTTTTAAAAAAAATTTTAATTTGGTTTTACAAAGACAGAAAAACAACAACAGATAATGACAGTAATGACATGACATAGAACGTGGCTTACAAAAAGCAAAAATAACTTTGTATATACAAATCTGACTGAATGGATACAAAGAAATAGTTAAAGTTGTAGGCCAAGAAACCTCAAGGTGACAAATGCATCTAAGTCTTAACTGGTGATGATTCTTACATCACATATTGGATGCAGAAGATGAAGAACAGTTTAAAGAGTTTAAGGTAGGCAGCTGGATGTTTTCTCTAACATAAACTAAGAAAGGGTTCCATATTTTATAAAATTTATTCATGGAACCTCTCAAAGAATATTTTATGTTCTCTAATTTAATAAAAAAAACAGTAGGTCATGAAGCCATCTTTCCATTTAAAAAGAATCAACCTTCTGGTAAGAAACATGGCAAAGGCGATACAATCTGCCTCTGCTTTTGAAAGGGAAAGCGCAGGCAACAAAGCACTGAAAATGGCCAGCAGGGGGCGTGGCTGAACTGATTTACCAGGACAGATGGAAATTAATGAAGAGATTTTTAAGACAAAATTCCTTCATTTTGCTGCATGACCAGAACATGTGAGCATGAGTAGCTGGGGTTGATTTATCAGCGATTGCATGTAGGGTTCACCTCAAGGAAACAGTTTTGACAATTTTTGATTTGTCCAATAACTGCGGTGAAGTATTCTACATCGCATAAAACAGTGATGAACAGTTACGAACCTGTTTGTTGCTGTTTCAATGAGGCTGTCTCGCTCAGATGTTGGCAAGTGGCATGAAGAGGATCCAAAGAAGGGATTCCAGTTGTTTGTGTTGTCTGTTTTGGGGGAGTACCTGCGTAATTGTGTTTTTATGTTGCATTTGACACTGTCAGTAAATTCTTTTGCACACAAATAGTTAAGCAGTGATTGGAAGACTTGTTTGTCGTGCTTGTTAACACAGTCAGACCAGAGTTCCAACATTTTAATCATAGCCTCACTTTTGTCCTGCACATTCAATATGGTTGCTGAGAGGCCCTGTAATTCAAGATTCGGTTCATTCAGGCGAGAAAAAACCATAACTCAAATAGGCCAATTATGTTAGCCACTCATTGTCAAGCACTTCAACAAGTGAAAAGGTTGGACAGTAAAGAAAAAGTTCATCTTCCTGCTTGAAAAATCCAGTCAAAACTTTACCAGTTGACAGCCACCACACTTCGGTTACAACGTTAAGTGGTCGCTGCCCGTTTCAGAGTTCAGGGGCCATTTTCACCGTATTGTCCAAACGTCCTTCAGTCAATCAGGCGTTCCCTTGGCAACAAATGCTTCTCTGTGGATGCTGCAGTGTACCCACTTCACGTCGCATTTTGCTCATGATAGTCCATGTGATGTTAAAAAGCTGTCTGACAGTTCAAAGATTTCCTGCCTGGTTGCCATGGTTTCCAGTGGTTTGCAGAACAGGATGTCTTTCTTAATTGACCCCTCGTGGATGTACCTGACATATAGCAGGAGTTGAGCCAGCCCAGCTACGTATAACACATAGAATTCACTGATTTGTATGCAAACTGTTTCAAAACGTCTGCTGTCATGTCACTGATGTGTCATATCTGTGGCAGCAGGGAGAAGCAGGTTCTCCACAATAGTGTGAAGCTTCTAGCTCCTTCTTGTTAATGTTATACATGTCTTACTGGTTTAAAGTTGTCTCGGTTGACGGTCAAAAAAACTGGTTAGTTGGTTAGTTTCTACATGTCTTATGTAAAAGCGTAGATTTCATAGAGTTGTGTAACAGTACTTTTGCACATATAACGCACTGCTGTTGATGAAAGTCCTTACCTCCAATATAAGTGAAGTGGGATTTAAGTGGGACTCGGCCTTCAGCTGTTATACTGCTTCTACTGACAGTTTCTGCTGCTCCGCCGGGCACGAGACGAGGTCTTTTCAAACATTTATCCATTTTCAAGGCAAGCTAGACTACATATCTGTTGCTAAAGATCATGTGACTGCTGACTGTTAATGATTTTTTTTTATTCATGTATATTTGCTACAAGTCTTGACCAATTAGAACGGAATGTACATCTAAGCATATTTTTTAATACACAAGAGAAAACATACAAAATAGAAGATCTCTGTCAGCTGCGCATGAGTGGATGTGTTGTGGTAGAAAAGTTTAGAAGCTTCCACACAATATCGATAAACGGTGTGACATGCTACAGTAACATCACAGGAATAAACTGGGTCCCATTTACACATAATTTTAGCAATCAAAGTAGTATGCATATGATTAACATTACAGGTTTCAGTAGAACTGACACTTGCAGCAAGCTAGTAACAACATGGTTATTACTAATAACAGCAAATCTGAAATAACATTATGCACAAATGACAAGAATTGAACACTCACAGTTTTTATGCACGCACAACACTTTGGGATATTTCCAGCACCTGTATGAATACCGACTCCGTCATCGGTAAGTTTCTGTTTCTCCTGTTTCTCTATGATCGAGAGAGGAAGTTATGGTAGTGGGTGGGAACAAACTATAGTAGTTGACTGGCAGCTGTGATACCCAATAGGAAACTGACAAAATGAAAGATAGAATGACAAAGGTTTGCCTCTTCAACTACCTAACTTACTTTTTTTTTTTTTTTTTGGCTAATATTTAATTTCCTGCAGCAGTTTTTATTCATCAGAGCGACTTCCAGTTTCCTGTTTTTTCTGTTTTCAGTCACGAGCGCAGTGCCGCGACCTTGTGCCTCGGAAAACATTTACTTTAAAACAGTCAACAAAGCCACGGCATTTAGCTGCCGTGTGACCTGAGTCACGACCGCTATAATTATTTTCCTCTTTCTAAGCGGAGCGGAGAGAGCAGAGGCCTTGGAAAGAGAAAGAAAACAACATCATATCTCACAGATATGGAGACAAACACAGAGAGAAAGAATTCCCAGACAAAAGGTCAGAGCCTCTTCATCTCCGAGTTCACAGATGGTGAGTTTATCTCGTCAGCATCAGCAGACTGCAGTTTATTGATCTGGAAGACATTAATCAATCAACATTTCATACTGGCTGGTGCTTTTTAGATGACTGACAAGCTGATAATAAGACAGAACAAATGAAAACAGTAAAACAATTTGAGACTAATGCACACAAGAAATAAAATGATGAAAAGGTAAAAAAATAAAAACCCAGTAAAATAGATTGGAAATAAAATATGATGAGATACGATATCTTACCACGTCTGGTTCCAGTCCTCTAGTCAGACCTTTAGTATTATTAGTACTATTATTATGAGTCAGTAAAATAATTTCCTTTTATATACTGTATGATGGTGAAATATCTAAAAAAACTGAAACAAATAATGTACAAGTACTTCAAAACTGTTTTACAGCACAGTATCTGAGTACATGTGGATAATTACTCTCCACATTTGCTTGTTACTCATGTTCTGTTACCTTTAAGTCACATTTGAAGGTGACCTGTGGCGTTGTCTTGTAAACAAACAAAAGTTCTGTTTATTCTTAAAGTGTTTTCTTGAGGTCTAACAAATATGTCAAACACATTTCCTTCTTCATAAAATTAGGGTTAGGGTTAGGGGTTAGGGTTCTTACAATGTTTGAGCTTCACCATGAGAATGATGTATGTGCAGAGTTTGAAACTAGAAACATTCATCTGCTGAAAGGGGGAAATTTTCTCTGAGCTCATTAAAAATCTGAGTTTAAGAGGCGGGCCCATGAGTACGATTTGTGACATCACAACTAATTTGGAGGCTAATTGTAGTCCAGTATTCAACTTATACAGGTGTGATGTGGAAACTTGAAGCCTCCAGTGCACGAAAATTGAAGATGGACTTTACAGTAAAGGAGGAATATTATTTGAATATGCAAAAAAATATTTGCATATTGAGAGATTCTGGATTTTTCAAGAAGGGAGAAGGAATAGGTAGAATTTCAAGGTTGTTAATGTTTTTAGGGAAAAAACACATAGAAACATACTATTACTCCAAGCAGGATATTTTTATATATCTTACAACATGTCTGGAGGGGATTTTAAACTATTTTAAATCCTGCGTTGTTTAGCATCGTCAGTAACGAGCTGCAGCAAGTATCACTGAGTCTGCTGCTCTGTTTGGACACTGAAAGCTTCAAAGTGGACGTCAGACGGACAGCTGTCCTTCCTGTTACAAAGCCGCTTTGAACTCTGGGTAATTGCTCCGGCACTATGTCCCCTGTGAAAAGCCTGAACAATTGGAAGCCAAGAGGCCGGCGGCTCCAAGGCTGCAGCCCACACATAATGACGCATGCGAGCACTCGTCTTCTCACGGACACGAGTCGTGACCCGGCTCAGCGTCTGTGACAGCGATGACAAAATGCAGAGTTTCCCCACCTGGCTCTGTAATGAGACGTCTCATTATCCCGGCATTATCCTTCCGTTCTGTCTGCTCAACCTTTTGAAGGGAATCTGAACACAATCTGAACCCCGGTGGCCCTCGTTCCCCCGGCCCCGGGCCCCGCCACTTCATACATCCCCGGCATGATTAAAACGCCTCTCGGTGTGGCGGGCGACTACAGCGAGCCTGACGTGCCTCAGAGCGAGATTAAAAGGCCGTTTGACTCGCAGGAGCACCGGCTGCCACCTCAGGTGTGTTTTTAAGGTGAGAGGCTGTCTGCGAGGCTCTCAGCTCGGTGTTTATCCTCCTCCGGCTTGCTGGGAAGCCTGTCGAAGTGTCGCCTCGCTCGCAGCGGAGCGGGACAGCTCTGAACTGGAGGGTTTCTCTCAAAGTGGCAAAAAGCCCCACGTCATCTTCCACAGTTGACAGCAGCTGCACAGCCTCCGAGCAGAGAAATAAATCAGATTATTTTTTTGAGAGTGTGTGTGTTTCACTATGACAAGGCGTGCACACCTGAACATGACTGCTTCTCTTTAAAACAGCCAGTGTGTGTGTTTGTGTTTTTAACTGACTGTATTTTGGAGTTTCTGGGGCACTGACACTGAAAAAATAACTAAATTAAGTAGACTGTACTATAAAGTGGTGGCATACAGACTAGAATAACTGGATTTTTAAGTGTGAGAAATGCATTGAAGGATGCTGAAAGTTGAAAATATGCCGTATATCCACAGCACCCACCGTCCTATTGAGTTGTTTTATTGTCATTGTTTTAACTTACATTTGTTTATGTTTTTGGCAAACTGGCGGCATTAAATCTATGCCAAATTAGCTATTAGCAGTTCCTGTTTGCAACGTTGGCATGGCTGTACAGTGTATGTATCACTGGATTATTTTGAGACTGAAGAAAACTTAAAATGTGATGATTCTCACGCAAATTAGGGAGTTATGAGGAGTGTCTTTTTTTCTGATTTCTAAGCAGTTTTATGGGTGTTTATACATGTTGGATATTTGAGATAATAATGTCTGTGTGATCAGATTTGACTGAGTTATGACCCTGAATTTTGATGCAAATTGCAGCAATTGGGCGTTTTAAAGTACCTTAATTGCCTCCATGAGCTGTGCGTCACTGCTAAACGTGTTGATAAGCGGCCACATTAGCCAATAACTAACTTCTTGTTGAAACTATTATTACACAATTTCTAAATTTGCAGTTTTCCAAAGTCAAAAATTTGATGGTCACCCATTAGGGTTAAGTTGACATAAGGTTCCAGTTGACAGCTGGCGGGTTGTTTGTATGCTCTCTCTTAGGGACAATTAACAGATTACTCAGGCTTCAACAACATTTGATTAGCCTGATCTACTCACGAATATGTGATTTTACTTAGTTCTTCCCAGTTGTATCACATTAAAATGATCAAGCAAGACTGAGGAACTTGTTTTGTTTTGCTAATCTCCTGCACCCAACAACCAGTAGTGGTGAAGGAAACTACAGGGTGTCAAGAGGCTACCAACTACCATCTGAAGCTTAATTTCCGCAGTGGGTCCACTTGTTGAGCCCATGTCACTACCGCTTCGACCTGAACAGATATTCCTCGTCTTACCTCCGTCATCTGGCTGTGATAGCTGCATCCACCTCAACTAGAAGATTGCTGAGCTGGAGCAAAGGATACCCTAACTGTATCAGATATGGGAACATAGGAAGCTTCTCAATACCCTGGTGTCATTTGGTCCTGGTACAGACTCTGCACAGACACTTGGCTCTTCCAAATGTGTTTAATGGTACCAAGCAAAGTACCACTCAAGTACATCCAGGCTACGGAGGCCTCCCTTGGTCTGCTACTTCAACCTGGAGTCCACCTGCTTCGCGTCCTTGTCCCATCTCATAGGGCCAGTCCCCATCCCCTCCTCGTCGTCCACATTAGTTATTGGCGACATTTTCAGAAACGTGAGGAGAAATTCAGCAGTGACCCACTGCCTTCCCAGTAAGTTTTGGATATTGAGGAACAGATCCCAAGTGTTCTTGATAATCACCCTCTTACTCCAAATGTAAACGTCCATGTCGGTTGCAATGATGTCCCAAACAAGATGTCCGAAATACTAAAAGATGTCTTCATCTGTCTTTTTGATACACTTAAAGCCAGCGGCAAACGTGTCTTCATCTCTGGCCCAGTTGCTCCCCTTAGAAGAGGTGTTGAATGATTTAGCAGAGTTTTAAGTCTCCACATTTAGCTGCAGTCCACCTGCCTGTTACATAACTTACATTTTATTGATCATTTTAATCTCTTCTGGAACCGAATAATTCTTTAGGAGGGATGGTTTTCACCCCAATGGCCTGGGCACTCACAATTTAACATATTATATTTTACTCTATATAATACCACCAGCAAGTGACTGTGGACCTCACCCACATGCCACAACCTACACTCAACCAACTTTCAGTAGGAATCCCCTCAGGTCAACCACCAAGACCTTAAGCATCCAAAGGTAAACCTACCTAAGACTTATCGTTTATGATCCCTTAATGTTAAGTTGCCTTGTTTAATGTAAGGTCCCTGACAAACAAGATTTATATCTTAAATGATTTTATTACTTGTTTTATTTGGAATTTTTATTTTTGACAGAAACTTGGTTGAAGGTTGGTGACTATAGTCAGCTGAGTGAACTATGAGTGTTTCAGCTCTCCCCAGGTTACCGGTCATGGTGGAGGCCTTGCTGTTCTTTTTAAAAGCTCCATTATTGTCAACAACTTCTCAAGTTTTGAAGTTTTGATGCTGAAAATTACTGGCGCCAGTCCAGTGTTGTGTGTTGGCATCTGTTGACCCCCAAAGACCCCCAAAATTATCATTGGTTATTTTAGAATATGATAAGATGATCTTGGTGGATGATTTTAACCTACACATAGATGAAACCTCAAATTCTACAGCAGTTGAGTTTTTAAATATTACCTTTAGTCCTTTAATCTGGTTCAATAAGTCTCTGGCCCAACTCAGCTGCAGCTATACTTTAGACCTGGTGTTTATGCTCAGTTTGGACTTAAATAATGTGTCTATGATAGACATCTCTGACCACAAGTGTATTTTATTTGAGACTCTGTTACAGGCTGCACTATAGACATGTAAACACACCACTCAGTTTTGGGTAGTTGATGAACATATAGCTGATGAATTCTGTTTCCTTTTTAACGAGGTAAAACACAGCTAGTCTTTTAATTTAGATATAAACAAGCTGCTAGGTAATTCAGTCAAATTTGTGTGACTACACTTACAACTGAAACAAAAAATGTTGTCAATTCTTTCTCTTGGATCAATGAGGACATTCGAAACCTTAAAAAAGCATATAGGAGAACAGAATATAAATGGCGGACAAGAAAACTCCTACAAATGAAAGATCAACTGGTCATCTACAATCAAAAAGTAAAAGAGGCAAGAGACCACCAGAAGAGTTAATAACCACCAATCAGCACAATTCCAGATGTTTATTTACAACCATTAATTGGCTTGTAAAACTTCCCACCACTAGTCCATCTGCTTCATCTGCTGCTGACTGTGAGAAATTTCTCTCCTTTTTTCTCAAAAAAATTCACCAAATTCGAGCAAACATCGCCCTTCCAACTTCTCCCATAATTCTTCCTTGTCCATGTCCTCATTTGCTAGATAGCTTCCAGCCAATTGATATGGAAACTCACCGACACTGTGTCCCACATGAAGCCCTCTTCCAGTCACCTGGGTATTATTCCAGCTAAATTGTTCAGATAAGTGATGGGGGAAATAGGCCCCAGTCTGCTCCAAATTTTAAACAGCTCCCTTTGCTCTGGATGTGTCCCAGATTACTTTAAAATAGCCTGTATCCAGCCACTGCTAAAAGGACCTGGCCTTGATCCATCAGTTTTAAAAAATCTCAAAATTGCCCTACATTTCCAAAATTCTTGAGAAACTGGCTTTAGAACAACTTCTGGAAGCGCTTCTTAATAACAACTGCATTTTTGAAAAAATTCAGGATTTCACAAGCTACATAGCACATAAACAGCTCTTCTAAGGGTTACGAGTGACTTATTAATGGCTGCAGACTCTGGACATTGCTCTGTACTGGTGCTGCTTGACCTTAGCGCAGCGTTCGGCACCATCGATTATGCATTTCTGGAGTAGTTAGGAAATTTTATGTCTTAATTTATTCATTCATCTCTTCAACTGCACAGACAACATGTGGCATACCTCATGGATCAATTCTTGGACCAATTCTGTTCTCTGTGTGTATGCTACCGTTAGGTCATATCATTCGTCACATTAACATCTCATTTCACTGTTATGCAGACGATGCACAGTTATATCTCTCCATTAAAGACTCTGAATGCAACAAGCTAGCCACACTACAGAGCTGGTTAGTTGATGTGAGAGACTGGAGGTCACAAAACTTTTTGCAGTGAAACTCTGACAGAACAGAGGTGCTTTTCATCAGCCCAGCCACTGCTGTCCCCTTATCCCAAATATTAAGGGCGCTGCTAAGAACCCAGCTGTTATCTTCGACACTGAGCTAAATTTTGGACAAAACACTAAAAATTGGTACAATGATGTCATCATCATCACCATCATCATTATCATCATCATCAATCAATGTACCAACTCAGGAATATTTCCAAGACTGTGCAGACTTCTGACGAAGACCAAACGCCCTTCTCACATCACCCCAGTTTTAGCCTCTTTGCACTGGTTACCAGTTTCTTTTATTTTTTATACCAATTTCTTTTTCAATTTTAAACTCTTACTCATGACTTATAGGCTTTACATAGCCAGGTGCCAGAGTACATCAGTGAACTCTTTACTCCTTACTGTCCAAAAAGGCCTCTTAGATCTGCTGGGTTAGACCTGCTAGCTGCTCCAGAGTCCAGGTTAAGGTCAAAGGGTGATTGAGCTTTTGCTGTACTGGCAGCTCAGCTTTGGAACAGTCTTCCAGTCTTCATTTGATCTACTGACACTGTTTCTGCTTTTAAATCCTACTTTAAGACACATTTTTACAGACTTGCCTTTTTGCCTGACAACTTGTCTTATTTGTTTACATCATACAGCTCTATTGCACTGATTTTAAGTTTATTTTAATTGTTTCACTTGTTTTACTTTCTGGATGATTTATTTGTAAATTTCTTTCATACAGTCTTTTAATTGTGTGCTTATAGTGTTTTTCTTTTTATATTGTGATTGTTTTTGTTGCTCCATGGAAAGCACTTTGCTATACAAATAAAATTATTATTATTATGACTAGCATTGGCAGTGTATCATTTCTTGTTAGTACAAAAATGTGAAACTGGTGCATTGACAGACACACACACATAGTTGGTGTTGATTCTCAGTGGGATGAACACTATGAGTGACACAGAGTTATTAGATTCACTGTCTAGTCAGCAGTGATTGACTACTAGTTGGTAAATCTGACCTAAAATCAAAACAAAGAGCTAAAAGAGGCTAAAACACTCTGAGTTCACAACTAAAGGGACACCTTTAACATTACACAGTCATGTGAACCAACTGCAAACAGACACAGTTAGCTGTAGACTAGCTGGTGAACATAGTGGAGCATTTAGCAGCTAAAGAGCCAGATATTTCCCTCAGGAGTTGGTAGAGAGTAAAAACAGAGTTAAAAGAGAGTGAATATTGGACTTACATTCACCAGGTGGACAGAAACACGACTCCACATGAATGATAATGTTGCTCCGTAACTGCTGGATGTGGAAATAAGCAACTGTTTGCTAACAAGTTCAACATATCAACTTAAAAGCTGATGATGTGTCAGTGTTGTGTTCACTATTACTTCTAGTGGACAAAACATCTGTTAATGCAGGTTTAAAACTATATAATCTGACAGTGAAACTGTGTATTTCTGTCATAAGTAAAGTTTTTATCATTAAGTTTATCTTATTTTTGTTTCGTTGTTGAGAAAGTTACAGAACAGGGATTCAGAGAAACCAGCAGATAGAAGTGAAAAGTGTTAGTTCCACTGCAGCTCACACTGCGCCACAGAGCTGATTCACGGCCCTGTGGGCTGATTAGCTGGTGACCCCCCCCCCCGCTCGCCCATCCTCTCCTCCTCCTCCTCTTCCTCCTCCTCCTCAGCTGATTATTGAAACTGTCCTCTGGGTGAGAACATAAAGCAATAACACACAAAAGCTAATTCGGTTAACCAACAAGCACATTGGCCTCCATACAAGACAAAGGGCAAAATCTAATAGTCAGGTGGCAATATCTGAGCAGAATTACAGCATTAGTTTTCATCAGTGTCCCCCCAGCAGCTAGGTGGGGCTGAGAAACACGTCTGCTGAAATCTAATTGTGAAGAAATGCATTAACTGTGGGATTGTTTGCAGTTTTTCCTCTTTTTTTTTTTTTTTTTTTTGTCGCTACACAACTTTTGGATTGTGTTTTGAGAAAATGAGCAAGCGAGTCCCAGCATGAAAGATGATAATGTGAGAGACCCGATGATGATGTGACAGAGTCGCATCTGTAATAACATAAATCAAACAGCAGTTTGATTTATGTTATTACAGACACAGTGATGGCGCAGGAGGCAAACATGAACAAAAGCTTCAAAGAACTCCATTTATAAAAAACTGTTTTAAAGGGATTTTTCTTCAACTTTGCTGCTGTGTTTTGATCACTTTTCATTAATGTTTGCTGAAAGGCAGCGATATCGACAGCGTTGTTAGATCTTCCAGTGAAGACTGATTTGCTTCTGTGAAAAAAAAAGAGACATTCAGCAGTCAGAAGGGGGAGAAAAAAAAAAAAGGACGGGACCAATTTCTCCTGCCCACCATAATTGGCAGTAATGCCGAGCTTGGCAACCGGGCCCCAGTTGCTAGGCAACCGCCTCTAAAGCTTTCAATTTACAAGCCATCCAGCAAATAGATTTTTATACGGGATGTTTAGTGCTCACAGAGTGAAAGGCGGCCAAAATGTTTGTTAACTCTTGTTTCATTTTTCATTTAGTTTTTTCGGGGCGTGAGCAGGAAGCATCGACTGTGGCAGCAGGCGGACGTTTGTGTTTCCGCGGAGATGCTCTGAACGTGTGAGGCGGGCGGGGTCTCTGTTGAGCTGCAAACAAACCAACAAATACAAACATCTTTTGTGACTTGAGGCTTTTTGAAACTGTGAGGAGGTTCGACCTCTGCAGAACAGATTATCTACTGCTGATAGAGAGAAGTAACAGACACATGCACACATTTACACACACCGTGCACAATAAACCTGATTTTAAACCTGAATTAATCACCCCGGTTGTTGTTTGATACACGGTGTGATGTTACAACACCCGATTAATCACCTGATCGATCAATTATCTGGCTGTTGGACCATCAGTTTGATTTCTGGCAGGTCAGAAATGTTGGTCGTCCGTCTGCAGTTTGAACAATTGTGAGATTTGATTTTATAACATGATAACGATTGTTTTCATTAATGATTAATCCGCAGATAATTTTCTTGATGAATTGATTATTCGTTTTGTCTATAAAATGCAATAATCCCAAGCTGACGTCATCAAATCTCCTGTTTTGTTCAACCAAACGTCCAAAATCCAAACATATTGTCTTTACAAGAAAACAGCAAATCCTCACATGTGACATGAAATGTTTGATAAAAAATAACTTTATCGATTAATCGATTTAGTTGCTGATTATTTCTCTGATAGAAAACGTCACATCAGATCATCTGCATCTTCCAGACATCTGTGGCTTTGTTCCTAGTAGAACTTCACAAAGTGACGCTGCCTTTCTTTTTTTTCCAGCATTGTTGTGGATGTCATTGTCTTGTTTGAATAAACTTTATTGTAACTGTTGTTGTGGACAAAACGGACCCGGATGAGGTGAGAACTGTACAAAATGTGCTAACTTTCCAAAAACATCCTCAGAAAAGGTCCTCACAAGTAGTTGAAGGACACCGGCACACAGAACAGCTTCAACAGAACTTATGTTACATGGTATGATAGAATAAAACCCAAATAAATGTGGATAAAATCATGAAGTATGGATGGTGAAAGAGATATCTGCTGGTAATTTGCTCTTTACAGTGAAACCTGTGGTTAGATCAGAAGGACGAGGGAGACAGGAATGAATTAGACCTCAGTGACATCGGTTTAGAAATGAAAACAAAGTTTTAGCCTCTTCCATCTCTTCCTGTCTTTCTCCATATTGCTGCTTTGTTAGCTCCAGTGCAGTTTTATGTGATGAGCTTGTTGCCAAAAGTAACATTTGAAAGGATTACGTTTTGAATGCTCCTGAGGTCAAGATGAGTCATCAAACATTTTGAAAATGTTTTACAGGAAGAGAAAAGACAGAGATTTAAATGTAAAAATACTCAAAATGTTTTGACATACACTCAGCGGCCACTTCACCGGGTACACCTGTACAGTCTAATGCAATATAATACAACAGCTCTGCCATAAATTCTACATTTATGAAGCTTTTACATTTTCAGTTTTTGTTGAACTCGTCAGAAAGGTGATAATTCTACTTTATTGTTGAGGTGGTAGTGGGTGCCGGTGTACTGGAGTGAATTATATTGAAAAGTGTTCCTAATATTTTGACCCCTTCAAGTGTGTTAATGGTGTGAACAAAATATTAGGAACACTTTTCAACATAATTCACCCCAGTACACCATCACCACCAGCAGCACCCCCCACTACGACCTCCATAATAAACATAAAGTAGAATTATCACCTTTCTGACAATGTCAACAAAAACTGAAAATGTATAAGCTTCGTAAGAGTAGATTGCATTAAATTGCACAGGTGCGTCTAACGAAGTGGCTGCTGAGTGTATATTTGGCATATAACTAGACATAAATTAACAATTAACACAGAGACACATGATAAGAAACAGGAAAATGTATTTTTCACTTCACTGTGTTGAAAACCCATTTTATAAATCAGTTTGAATCACATGGAAAACGTGTATTAAGTCTCTGTAGTAGTCTTATTTTTGAAAAAAAAAATTATGATACTTTATTTCCCTTTATTGTATTTATTTAATTTTTCTTTATTTATTTTTCAAGCTGTGATGTCTGAGGTTTTGTATATTAGTTTGTATTTATTTCTTCATTTATTTGTATTTTCATTATTGATTAATCCACGATTATTTTCTTGATTAATTGACTGGTTATTTAGTCTATAAAATGTCAGAAAATGGTGAAAATTTTCAGTCACTTTTTCCCAAACACAAGCTAAAGCCTAAAATGTCTTATTTTATCAAAGAGGACTAAAGAAACCAGAAAATATTCACACGGAAGAAGCTCAGATTAGAGAATTTTGGTATTTTTTCTTTAAAAATTACTCAAAATGATTAATTGATCCATATAGTTCCCAATTAATTTTCTGTCAACGCACTAATTGATTAATAAACTAATTGCTGCAGCTCTATATGTATTATTGCTCAGGTCAGTATATTGACTTTGCTAATGATAAACTCTCAGTAATGTTAATTCAACAGTTCAACAGGTGAGTATCAGTAAACAGTCAGTAGAAGCGTCTGTGAAATATTCAGTTGATCAGTTACGAGGTCAGAAATAAAAAATCATTACAAATATGATGAGAAAGCTTAGTAGTTTTTTCTGAAATTATGAACCCAAATATGAATAAATGCCAGAATTATGAGAATAATTGACTAAACTGGAGTAGACAGGCAACAAAAAAAACAACTTCTAGGTTTTAAATCCTCCTCTGCTGCTGCCCTTCCTGAGCGTCTTCAAACCCTGATATTACAGTGGCCTTTAGTCAATAAAGAGCACACACACACACACACACACACACACACACACACACACACACACACACACACCCTGTTCAAAGTCATGCTTTGGGCCCAGAGGCAGGTCACCGGAAAGTTATTAATACTTGATGCTGGTGGCCGCTGTGCATTATTTAACAATAATGATAACGTCTGTTCCATTATAGATTAAAGGAGTCAGCCCCCCCCACCTGCCTGTCACCATCTCCCAAAACCTGAAGTCTTGATTTTTGACCAATTATCCAAAACCTCACAACAGTCAGTTTACAAAAGCAAAAGATCCTGACAATCGAAATACTGGAACTAATTGATTAACTGGCTTTGACACTTCAGCAGCACGAGGTCGGAGGAGCATCCGCACCGCCGTCTCCTGTCTGAAGGCTGGTTGATCAATAGAACATGCTTGTCTCACAGATTAAGACATGGAAGTCTAAGTCAATGCAGATGGTTCATTAAAGGATCATTCTGCTGATTTTCTATATTTCTCTTGATCTACTAACAGGTATTATGTGTGTATCAAAGCTGATATATCTTATTCCTCAGCTGTTGTCCAAAAACTATTAAAAACATGTCAATGAGCCACACGGCTGCACCGGGTGACATGTTCCTTCATCATGAAGACAGCGGTTACTGTTTGTTTTTAGAAATGGCTCCAAAGAGTAAAATAATAATAAGATAGTGACTCATCTTGCACATGCACAGAAAAGCTGTTCAGTTTACAGCTTCGCTAGCTTGTTGTGCAACATAACAAAACCTGCTACAACAAGCTAGTGAAGCTCTGTAAACAGTTTCCACACATGCACAGTGGAAGGTTACTGTCTTACGGCTGTTATTAGTCTTACTTGAATAATTGGGCAATTCTGGAGCTAATACTTGCAAAGTGTTGACCTTAGGGGATGTGTGCATTTATCAGACCTTAAACCAAAGTAAGGTGCCTCTCAGGGTGTCTTGGCCGCTTTGGTGACTCAAGCCAATCACTGGCCTGGCCATCTGTGCCTGCCATGGTGACGATGGGATTTTGGAGATGGGGACGTGAGCTACCACATCCAAAGAAGGCAGCCACTCCTGACTAGGAGAGGCAGTGATAAAAAATGCTTGAACTAATGAAATCTTGGCATTTTTTTTGCTAGAAAATGACTTAAACAGTTAATCCGTTACGGAAAATAGCTGCTGATTGACCTCCTGTTGATTGACTAATGGGTTGTTTCATCTCTTCACTCAATAAAAGACTGAATAAGTGGCTAAAATAAAGTTTTTTGAAGTGAATACTGTAACCATATTTGATTTTTATACATAACTATCTAATTATGATAATTATGTAATATAGTACTGCACTGACAGTTGAAGAATGACTTTAATTCTTCAATATTCCTGCTCTCACAGTGACATTCAATGCATATATTGAGTCTCAACAGAAAGCCACACTGACTTGTGCACACTACCCTGCTGACCGTAACACATGAATATAACTGCTGAGAGCTCAGCAGCCCTGCAGCTCTGCTCAGAAAGATGATGAGCAGGAAATATGAAATGATTCTGATATTTTCTTTAAAGAGAAAATGGCTCTCCTCCTCCTCCTCAGCAGTGAAGTGTCACAGATAGCAGCAGAGAAAGCCAGCGGACTGCTAATGCTCTCTCTTAAGCTCAGATAGGCTCATTATGCAGCAGCTGGTCAAGAGGAAAAAGGAGACAGAAAGAAAAAAAAACATGTCAGGTCTGGCAGACATGTCTGCTCTGTCCCTTTGTAAAGGTAAAAAACCCAGTCGCTTCCTTTCACCTCTTTTAACCCCACATAAAAACACCAACTGTAAGTCATGGAAACCCTCTGCTGCCTGTGTGGAGGTACAGTAATTGGCCTTCATGGGAAGTGGGCGTCCTGCTAGCGTGAGGCTAATGTCAGCTTGGCCCTGATTTGTTCTGTGTTTTATTCCGCTATGGGCTGAGAATTGGAATTTGCACTCCTCTTACCGGTAAAAACCTTTTCTCTGAGGATTAACCGCTGCCGGCTTCATTATTAAAGACTCGCTCTGAAGCTGGGAACTGTTCGAGTTATTAAACTTATTAAAACTCGGCGCATTTGTTTATAACAGCGATGCGGAAATCTAAACAAACGGACACACAGGACTGCTGCACACAGAGGAGAATACTGTAAGATTTCATCTTGAAACCTTGTGCAGTTATCAGCTTTATTCTGTCGGTTAGCAGATGAGAGGATATCATACATGTCATATATACACAGGGGTGGAATATAAGAACATTTACTCAAGTACTGTACTTGAGTATTTCCATTTTATGCTACTTTGTAATTTTACTTACTACATATCAGAGGGAAATATTGTACTTTCTACTCCACTACATTTATTTGACACTTAAAGTTAATATTCTAACTGTTCAGATTGTCTGCTCTTTTTGTGTTTTAAAATGTTATGCACTTTATGTGAAAGCTGCTATATGAATAAAGCATTTTATTATTATTATTAAAAAAAGATATCATACACTTACGTAATATGATGCAGCACCATTACCATTACTATTATTCCACCCAAAGTTAATAAAATTGGCTCAGCAATTATAAACTACCACATTAAAATGCTCTGACATGTATTTGTTAGTGATAAAAACAAATATTATAATATAATATATTAACGTGCACGTCTCCCAACATCTAAACAACAGATTTATAACACTCCTGTTGAGATGCAGGTTCAAAATGGAAATTAAAACATCTATTAATGAAATAAGTCATGTGAACGTCTCTGTAAGACCGAGCTAAGCTAACACACACATCCTGGTCCTGTAATGTTTTACATTTCATGTGATTCTGTTGAAGATTTCCCAAATGAAAACTGCTCCTTTTAAACATAATCACATTTATACTTTGATCTCTTCTTAATGTTTGTGAAAGCAAGACATCCTGAAATATATGTCCAATAATACATATCGACAGTATCTGTATCTGTGTCCTTCCTCCACCTCTTTTTATCAGTCCAAAAGCATCTAAAAAACTTAAATACATTACAAACGGGAGGTGAACTCTTCACTGGAGGTTTATTAGTCCAGTTGTGAGAAGAAACAACTCGTTCCTGCTGATGCTGCATTATTGATGCGATGGTCATTTCAGAAACGCAGCGGCACTGAGCTCACTGTATGGATTTTTTTTAAAGCCACTTTAACACACTGAACATTAGCAGTGGCCGCTCCGAGCTGCCGTAGTAATTACAGAGCAAACAGCACACAGGCCTTTAATGGAAGAACCGGCTGCACTCAAGTTGAACAGAGAATTACTGTGGGCTGCCTAATGTGTTCCTGCAGAGTCAAGGGATTCATACACTTTTATTCACCATGCGTTTCATAAATGAACTCCTGGATTATTCCGCTATTAGTCCGATATCAGCTGACAGCAGACTGAAGCTGTGAAGGTGCACACGTGGTTCTCTCTCCAAAAGCACCACTGGAGGTCTCCAGTCTGAGCTTTATCATCTTTTATGCTCCGAAGTGATTCTGCTGCTCTTTGCATTTCTCATCTGTTGTGTTTTCATGTGCAAAAGTTAATTTTTATCCCCAGTGATAAACCTGCACATCTGTTTTTATGGGTCTTCCTGCATTCTGCAGCATAATGTGTGACTGCATTTGTTGCAAACGGACATACTCAGGTCCAGTGCTTGATAACAAGCTTGCAAAAATGTGACACACCCATGCAGCGAGCTAAAGACACATCCAGTAAATATTGCAGACAGGAGCTGGCCTTTGTGCTGTTTACTGGAAGTAATTGTGAACTGTTAAATGAGAGTGATTAAAAATCAGTAAAATGTACAATGAAATAGTAGAATAACAATAAAACTGTATTCAAACAAGTATGGAATAACTGTCAAATTAGTTAAAACATCATTCCAGGAAGAAACAAAGAACAAAATGTTCCCATAAAAAACAATAATTAATGTAGTTAACATAGACATAGAGTCCATAAGAGTAAAAGTAATGTACAAAAACAAAACTCTCTGCACAAGACTTGTCTTACATGAAAGCATTTATTCTGGATCCAGGAAGCAAAGTGGACACTAGGGATGAGCAGAGAACACAGTATTTGTATTTATATCTGTATTTGTTTAGGCAGCAAAATTATTTGTATTTGAATAAAAGTGGAAAGAATTGTAAAAATCCTGTTTTTGTTTTTATTACACTTTTAATTATAAAAAATTAGAGTGTCACAGTAAGTGTTCGTGAATAAACTACCTTACAAAGGAGGTCCCCACACCAGGTCTTGAACTGGAGTCTCCCAGATCATAGACGACTGCGCTGACTACTGAACTAAAACTTTTTTACAACCTAACTTTGTGGAAAGGAGAAGGGGAACAACAGGTTACGTAGAGTCCCTTGAGAGCACTTTGTTTGTGTCAGTAGCTCAGCTTTATCTCTGGGGAACACCCCCAACTCAAGTGATTTCAAAATTAGGAAATGTGCGTCATGTAGCAGGTGGATGTGGCTCCCGTCGTTGAGACCTGCTGATAGACGTCACAGCGGAGCAGAGGAGAGACACTGAGATAGTGATGTAACCGACCTGCACGCTGGTATTTGACATGTTTTTTTTTTTCTTCCCAAAAACAAATAATTTTTAAAATATTTGTATGAAACAAATATTCGTAAAAAAAGACCCACTGTTTGTACTTTGCCAAATAACGTATTTGTATTCGGGCACACCCCAGAATGCTTTGTGTTCGCAGTGAATCTTCCCTCTTTATACTGACTTCCAACCCCCATAACTTCGCTGTCTCGCACTTGGAGACAGTCCTGGAATTACACACCAATACAGGAAGATTCCTTGCAAGGACACATCTTATCTTTCAGCTGGGTCTGTTAAAGTATAACAGCTCACTCAACACTTTCCTTCCATGTCACGCACCTGGAGAATTTTGTTATGTCACGGACACTGTTAGTAACACTAACGTCGCCATAGAGATTGCAATTTTCACTGAACTTCCTGATGTTTTGGTCTGGTAACTTTGCATAATTTCTAATGTCTTTGTTTAATTAATCCTTGTCTGGATGATATAATGTAACTAAACAAGCCAACTGGAGAATAGCATCTGGTTACCATGGAGACACCTTTCACCAAAGCATAAATTGAAAACGTTGCATGACTCATTAATTTCTGTTGAGCAACACTTATCAAAAGTAAACAAAATACATAACATCAACAGTTAACCCTGCGGTAAATCAACAATTACTGTATATAAATTGTTGTATTAGCAACACCTTAGCCTCAGACGGTTAATATAACGGCAAACTTGTTTAGCAATAAACTTATGTGTCTTTTCATTAAATTTATATGGGATCATGGCGCCTCTAATGTTTGTTTTGCGTTCTGTAGGAACAAACCATAACAATTAAGCAAACGCCGTGTCGCCTCTTCTGTGATTAGTGCATAGAAATATATAACAAGACCTTTAGACATCGTTTAGCAGTCAGCCATACATTCTGATGATAAACATTAGCATATTAGCATGCCATTAATAATTAAAACACATCAAGCATGTTTTAGCAAGACTAACACAGCCTGAAGTCTGAATAAAACCCAGAAGATTCTCAGCTGCACCAGCAAGCTTCTTCACTCGCCAATCAGCTACAAAGACGTAACATGCTGGTCATTACGAAGCGGCAAACCTCCGGGGCTGTCAAATGAAGCCGATGCTGAAGTGCCAAAAACTGCAGTTCCTTGAATGGCCACTTGAGGCTCCAAAAGTGAGTCAATCCCCATAGACCCCCATGTTAAAATGCCCAACTTTACAGCAGAAATAAACATGTTTACAGCCTGGTACAAACAACGGTTTTGGTCTCTGTAGCGTTTAGATTTTATTAAGCTGTAAAGTTATGCATAATGAAGGACATGGCTGCTTTGAGTGACAGGTGCGCCAGCCGCTAGGTGGCTTGTTTCAGCCATTCGGCCCACCTCTTTGCCCATTTTTGATTGGCTGGGAGTTAGGCAGCGTCACGCACTGTCAAGATGGCGACGGCTTTGAGCTTCGGAACCGCTCTTTGGAAACCAACGGGTGATGTCACGGTAACTACGTCCATATTTTTATATAGTCTATGGTCATTACCAGCCATATTCTACCTCTGATGGTGTTAGCTTCCTCTTCAACCAAGCTAAAAAATGTGAGTGATACTGGTATTAGCGTATGAATGTATGAATTTGAAATGTTTTTCTACTAAAAATGTGACGATATTACTGGTTGATAGCTGCAGTTTGAAATGAATGAAGCGTTAATTGTCCAGTTTCGGGTGGATTCTGCGGAGGGGAGGGGTCTGGTTTCATCTGAAGTGAAGGTCAGTTTAAGGTTCAGAGATTCAGTTGCAGCTGTGGGTCAACATGAATGAAAACTCCCATTAACTAAACTCTCCCCCCAATGTGTCCTCTCTGTTTAAACAACCTTTTCCTCCTGAAACCCTCCTCTTTAATGAAGTATGCCTGTAATTTTCCGTTCACCTCCATCACCTCGCAGTTGTCATCAGCAATTAAACCTGAATGAATCCAAAATAAAAACCTCACAATAAAACCCTGCAGGCAGCAGAGTCGCTATTTAATCTGTGACAAAAGATTATTTCATCCCGTTTGTTTATCTGACCGCAGCTTTCTCTCTGTCGGTCCGTCCCCTGCAGCCGTTCACACCGCAGAGGAAAAATATAATCATAGAACAAAAGACAAAAGGCAGAGCGGAGTTTGATTAAATCAGGACTGAATGGGATTCAGTGAGCGACCGATGTTGGAGGCTGTTTAGAAAGTGTGTGTTTGGGTGTGTGTGTGTGTGTGTGTAATGAGTCTGCTGTTTAATTCATTAGCACACACACAGGTGAATACCATGCAGGCCTTATAGTATGCAGGAGAGATGAATGCCATGTGAATGCATGAGTCGGTTTACAAAGAAAATTATTTATACAAAGACCTTTTTTTGGTCACTCTACTGACAAAAAATATCGTGACTGTGTTGATTCGACCGAGACCAGACACAAATGAGCTGCTGATTATGTGGGAGAGTCCCATTAAACTAGTAAAAACACAATTATTAAACTGCAAATGGTGTTTTAAAAATCAAATCTAATGTATTAATTTTAAAGTGGTCTCATCAGGGTATGGGATGTGGCATAAATAATCCAATTAAAAATAAAATAATAATAGGTTAAAAAATAAAAAAAAGGCTTGAATAAATCTAGTACATTATAAAAATATGTAAATAAAAGTGTTAGATGATTTATTTCCCCTCCATTAGCACTAGTGGTTGTAGGACATTCTTGTTTGTTTTCTTCTGATTTTCATATTATTGACTCTTACTGGTTAAGATCAATGGTGGACGAAGTACTCAGATCCTTTACTTCAGTAAAAGTACTAATACAGCAATGTAAACATACTCCATTACAAGTAAAACTCCTGCATGAAAAATCCCACTACAGTAAAAGTACATAAGTATTATGAGCTTGATGTAGTTAAAGTATTGCAGTAAAAGTACATAAGTATTATGAGCTTGATGTAGTTAAAGTATTGCAGTAAAAGTACATAAGTATTATGAGCTTGATGTAGTTAAAGTATTGCAGTAAAAGTAGTGGTTTGGTCCCTCTGACTGATATATTATTATATATGACATCATTAGATTATTAATAGTGAAGCATCAGTGTTAGAGCAGCATGTTACTGTTGTAGCTGCTGGAGGTGGAGCTAGTTTACACTACTTTATATACAGTTAGCTAGTTTAGTCCAGTGGTTCCCAACCTAGGGGTCGGGCCCCTCCAAAGGGTCGGCAGATAAATCTGAGGGGTGGTGAGATGATTAATGGGAGAGGAAAGAAGAAAAAACAAAGTTCTGATACACAAATCTGTTTTCAGTTTTTGGACTTTTTCTCTAATCTTTGATTTTTGCTGAAATATTGGATCATTTGAACATTTATTGAAATGAAAGCATGTGAGAAGTTTAGAGGGAAAAATCACTATTTGGTGGAGCTGTTAACAACTCATAGACATGTGAAATGTGACCCCGACTACACACTGCTTTTTGTAAGACGTCAAACGACAAAAAGGTTGGAAACCACTGGTTTCATCTTTAACAATGTGTTGTATTTTAAAAGCTTGTTATATTATCCAGTGTGTCAAATCTTCATCTGAAAAGTAACTAAAGCTGTCAAATAAATGTAGTGGAGTAGAAAGTACAATATTTCCCTCTGAAATGTAGTGGAGTGGAAGTATAAAGTACTTAAGTACAGTACTTGAGTAAATATACTTAGTTCCTTTCCACCACTGGTTAAGATACATGTATGATATGTGTTGTAAATATGGGTTTGATAATCAATTCTGTCAGTTTGGAAAGATTGATATTGTATCAGTAAGAGATGGATGATTATCCATGATTATAGATGTTATTTATTATTATTGCATTTGTATTGTAAACACTGATGTTTGGTAAATGGTCTAATGGTCCAATTTTCACTCATCTTTTCCATATGGAAAATAAATAAACCGTTAATTCTATGAATAATGAGGGCTGTGCTGTATTAAAATATTCAGAGCTGTTCAGAACATGAACACACACATTTCTGGTGCTCAATCATCAAGTTGAACCGAGTGTATTTAATCATTAGCGTCACTGAACTAAATATCAGCTTCTAGCAGTGCAGCTCCGCTTACTGGGGACTAAAAGTGCTGTTATATCAGCTCAGTTGTGTAACGTACAGTATGTTACTTAAAAGCTTATTAAAAGAATCAAGAGTTCATCCATCGACTATCATGATGGGATGAATCTGTTGCAGATCTGTTGGTTGCTGAACTGTTACACCATACTTATAAGCAAGTTTCAGACTGAGAATCTGAAAGTGTTATGAAGACTGATGTGTTCACTGATGTGGATTTTAAAGAAAAAAAATACAAACTACACAGTCAGTGACTACAGATCTTTGAACTGAACAAAATGATATGAATCAACAAAGGGAGTCATAAGCTCCATCTTCAGTTTTTTAAACGATTATTAATATATAAAATGTTCATTAATGCAATGGATGCATGAACAAAGAAGAAGACACAGCACTCGGAAACAGACTCTGACAAGCCACACGAAGGTGATATTTATGCTTTATTGGAAGTTTTTTACAGTTACAATAAAAAAGACTTTAAGGATGAGGTCTTAATGGTTGGTTTGGCAAATGTATGTGTGGTAAAACCACCCCACCTCCATTAAAGAGCAGCGCAAACACGCTTCCTTAAGCTTTTCTTTGGGAATCATCTGACACTGTCTCCTGCTCAGTGGGTGATGGGACTATAATTCACCCCAATAACTCCTGAAGAGTCAAAGAAGCTCCTCTCACCCTCTCATAATCAAAGCTGCATATCCCAGTTCCAATCAAACTGATTCTAAGCAGGTTTTGAGTATGTGGTGTGTTCACACAGGAAAATGACATGATTATGTATACTCAAAAGATCCATGCCTGCTAGAAAACACTTGATATCTGAGTGTGCTTTTAATGGACTCATTGTCCTACGATGCAAAGCAGAAAGGAAACGGAGGAGCTTTTCACAGCTGCAAAAAAATAAAATAAATTGCAGATGGTGGCTTAACATTCAACATTTTTCTTTCTATTTGTTAAATTTAAATGTCAGTGGCATTTGAATTACGTCATATTGTTATTGTTTTCCTGTCAGTACAAAACAGCAGTGTGTTGAGTCATTATACTAACTGTGAAAACAGTAGGCTAGAAAGGTTAGTACATACTGTAAACAATGAGTATGTAGTATAGATCTGGGACACAGACTGAGTTTGTGTTTACAGTGAAGCCCCGCCCCCTCCTGACCTCACCTGACCCTCCTGTTGGATTATATAATCAGCAGTGTGAGCTGGCAGTGAGGGTGAGGAGACGCCATGTGCCAAGCTCGGTTTGCATAGCATTAGTGAAATGGTCCAACATAACCCCCCAATAATTACACATTTTGGTGGGAATGGGTTGCAAACATTCTAATTACAATTAAAGGGGTCATATTCTGCATATTTCTGGGGCTATATTTATAATATTTATATTCTGGGGCTCCACTGAAATATCTTTGCATGATTTACAATTAAAAACTTATTTATCTTCTACTGGCCCTTTATGCAGCCCCTCAGTTCAGCCTCTGTCTGAAACAGGCCGTTTTAGCTCCTGTCTCTTTAAGGCCCCGCCTCCTGATGAGCCCACTCTGTTCTGATTGGTCAGCTTCAGGAAGCTTCCTCTGTCTCCGGAGGCTACGTAAACAAACTATAGTGGCAGGATTTCACTTCTTTTTCTTCTCCTTTACTCCAAATGTCAACTTGCCACAGCCATCTGTACATGTTGGAGCTGAATCAGATCTGAAATATGAGAGTGGACAACGTCAACAACACATGGATACACCTTAGCAACCACCTTAGGAACCAAGGCAACGCACAGTGTGTAGAAGAAAACATTGCATTCAAGCGTGTACAGCAGGTTGAGGCCCTGGCTTTTGACTTGTTGGCTCATTTATCAACAGTGAAAATAATTGTTAGTTGTAGCCCTAGATAATTATCAAGTTTCTTATCTAACTCTCTGCAATGAGCATATTCCCCCAAAATGTTAAGCTTTTCCATTTTTCCTCCAGTCTCTAAGAAAAGGGACAACTGTAGCATACTGCTAACTCTCACAGATGCCCCTTCAGTAAAAGGAGTACCTGGAAGTCGTGCCCATAATTCATGCAAGGTATCATGGAGCAGGAATAAGGTGGATACTACTGTTAAATAATCCAGGAAACTATTATGTTTCTATGTTGAGAAAGATGAAGGAGATCATTTAAGGGGACATATTATGTTTTTTCCTTTTCCTGTTCTGATTGGCCAGCTTCAGGAAACCATGTAAGAGTTTTGTTAAGTTACCGCTGATGCAAACCCAACATTTGCTGCTTTACTGCTTCAAACTTCAAACTTTTAAACGACTAAATAACCAGAGACTTTTATTGTGAAGATTTTACAGGAAATGAAACCTGATCCTCACCAAATTAGCGGAGCTTCATTAGCGGCGCTAAAAACCGGTCAACACAACAAGATCTAGAAATATTTGGAGCTCTTTGTTGAGCGGCTCAGTTAGAAATAACGCAGGGAGGAATAACACAAGCAGAAACAGACACAGTGATGATGATGTTTGATGAAGAGCCGCACATCTTCAAATGGTAAACCACTTATCTTACTTTACCCTGCTGTGTAATGGAGTCATGGCTTGGCGTCACCCCATATGTGGGTTACTCTACAGGTGCATCTAATCAATGATCTAGGGCTTGATTGAACACCCATGAAGCCAATTGCCTGCAGATCAAGTCATTACAAACACATTAGGATAATACAATTCTATAGCATCAACACATTCTCATACACATACTGATATTAACACCTACTAATGTTAGCTTTTACACTGGGAATGACTTGATCTGCAGGCTTCATGAGTGTTCAATCAAGCCCTGGATCATGTAGAGTAACCCACATATAGGCTGACTCATCACGCCTCGTTTTGCACCGAGGAAAGTCCAACATGGACTGAAATGTTTGCTCTCTATACACGTTTTTTCACTGTCTGTACAGCCCTGTAATGTAAATAATACAAATATTTTAAATCCAGACCCCAGTATGTTTTTTTTTATTTGTTTTTTTCTTGTTCTCTGTGTATGAGTCCTTCTTTGCGACACATAAATCAAGGGTGGACAAAGCAGCAAAAAGAAAATAGAGACAAATAATAGAAAGATATAAAAATAAATGACAACTTATCAGTTTATACTTTACAGGTGCAGAGGTGCAAAACACACCAGCAAAACTGAAAACATAAGATTTTAGAAAACACATTAAATATCTGGCATTACGGCCTTTTTTGAGTCATTTTTATAAACATATTTTAAACATATCTGTGATATTTTATTCACCAGAAGTTGTTTAGATTTTTCTAAATCCATCTCTCCGTACAGCCCAGATTCCCCTCTGTCCTCCAGCAGACTGTCTCTGAAGCTATTTACATAAAACTAGCATTAATAATGAACATCCATTTCGATTGGCTGGAGGTGTGGCCCCAACCTTCACCCACAACCAAGTGGAATACAACCTAATGAATAATGCAGCATGTTACCTGCAGTAATGTCTGCAGCTGGAGACATAAGACAGTTTATAACATCTATGAAGCGAAGTCTGATCCTGAATGAAGGGAAGAAGCTGCTGCTGCACAGTTGAGACTCAACAGGATGTTTCACGACGGTGAGATTGTGTCTAAGGTCCTGAGATCAGATCACTCAGACCACCGACTACAGAAGAGTAATTTTACAGCACTGGCGGACCGACCGTCATCCATCTCAAAGATCGGTTTTATTGTTTTCCACCACACCAGCCCTTTAAAAGAAAACTGTGAAATGTGATTAAAACTTTCAGCAACTGAAAGGAATTTATCTCCTTGAAGAACATAAATGCTTTAAGAAAACACAGCCAACTTTGTTAGTACTTTTCTACACACACACACCAACATTAACACATAAACACACACTCCTCCCTCAGCAATAATCCACATCCGTAATTGTGTTTGGCTGCATTCAGTATCTTTATTTATCCTCATCTGCTGCTTTCTGCCTTCAGCATCGCCCTTCATTAACTCTCCTCCAAAGTCGTCAACGAGGCACAAAAAGCAAAACTCCTGTTTCCCAGAGAGGCTGAATAGACCTTAACTAGAGAAAAAAAGCACTTTAAACTCGAAAGACAAACAGGAAGTCAACGTGAACGCAGCACAAACAGCTGCTCGTTTGTGTCTTCCTGCCTCTCGATCAGCGCTGTCGGGAGAAATCGTCGTATTTGTGAGGAGTCTTTTGCATTGAATTTATTCTGTAACCTCGCAGCTCTGATTGAGCTTTCACTGCCTGATGTTGAAAAAAGGGAAACTGGAGAGGTCTTTCTGCTTCCGCTGAAAACCCACTTCAGGCTTTCTTTACATTCAGAGTGTCTTCTTCTTCTCGCCATTTTCTGTTGGAGTACAAAGCCTCCTCTGATTTCAGACAGACACCATCTTCTCGCTTCACAGCTATCAAAGACACTTGAAGTTTTTTTTTCTTTTTAACTGTCGGCATCTTGTTGTCAAACTAAACTCCAGTCCTGTGAGCTCCACCTGCACACGGTTCAGTTTTATGAAGCCCACTAGCTGCAGGGCTCTGTAGATGTTGATTAGTGGGTTGGTCTCTCCATCCAACACTTTGGTAAATAATTAAATATTTCTGGAACTTGGATGGATGAATGTGAACTTTTGTACAGACAGACATGTTCTCCAGCAGAGGAAACATGATGAATGTGGAATGTTTACTTGTCAAACAGTCAAATTAATGACAGAAAACCTCCAAAACTATAAGACTGAACACTTTAAAAAACATGCTAAAGCTACTTGAAAGTTTTTTTGAAACTTTATAGATTCAACAATGTAGGTCGAATTAATCAACAAAACAAGATGTAAGGTCGACAGAATATCTTTCCCTCCAGTTCACTGAGAGCTTTGTGTCATTTGTGTAAAATTGTGGCAGTTTAGGCAAACAGTATCCCATATTTTATTATTATGAACTCGAGAAATATATGGAAAAAAGAAACAGATCATGGACAGTTATTTTATTAAAATTCAACTTGGCTTCTTAAGTTAATGATAGATAATAATGAAATCAAGTTTAGGGGTATCTCATTAGGAATACCACAGCATGTTACACCAGCAGGCTAAATGCTAAGTAGACACGTCTTAACATGCTAACGAGGTAAATACACAACAAGACGATGTCAGTCAAAGCTCAAACGATGGAAAACCATGTGGAAAATGATGTGATGGAAATATGACATTTCTGTTAGTTTCATGTGTTCATTTGAGGAACATTACAGTCTCCTCATCATCGCTCCACACAGATCTGATGTTTTCAGCTCTTCAGTGTTTAAATCACATGCTTCATGTACATCATCGTTTATTCATTAAGTCTGCTTACATTTGCACTTTGTCACATTTTGCTTTTATCAGTTCACCAACTTTTCCCCTGAGTGTGAAAACTTTTTTGTGATATTTTGAGAATTTCTCAAAATTTTGCTGTTTTTTAAGCACAAATTCGAAATATGTACAAAAACAGGTGGATTGAAACACACCCAGTACTAAATATAAGTATCCTGACATGTTGAATTTTGTTTACTGGGCGAACTCATAAACTTTTATTTGCCAAGAAATAATACCAGAACTTAGCTTCTCCTAAAACCACATATAGTGTTAGTAGATGTATATTTGATATTTGGACAGAGCCAGGCTAGCTGTTTCCCTCTGCTTCCAGTCTTTATGCTAAGCTAAGCTAAGCTAACCACATCATGACTCCAGCACCTCACACAGGTTCATTTCATATACAATGTTAGTTTAGGATCTACAATAATAACAGCAGTATCGGTGTGTCTCATTTATTTACTGTAGGTGTTTCATATGAAGAGCTGGCATGTTGTATCGCACTAACATATGGAGTTCATGTTACAGTAATTATTACAGTACAGTCATGGTCGACTCGTCCTTTGTGTGTTTCCTCCCAGCTGCCTATGAAGTGGCCTCTCTGTGTTTCATTGTGACTGGCTGTGCATCCGCGGCAGCAGCTTTTTTTCTCATCTGGCTGAATTTTAATTAGCGCTACATTCTTGAAGATCCACATTTTAATGAACAAAACCTCGTGCGTGTCAACGCCGCTCCTATTGCTCGCTCCGATTGCACATTAGAAAAGGAAACTTAATTAAAAAGATATCACAAAAGGCTGTCGGGCTAAACCCGCCTTTTCAATTACACTTTCTTTGTAGGTTTAAAGCTCTCAATCAGCAAATATCCCAACGGCCGCCTCATCCTGAGCGCTCGCTATCTGTGTTTTCCTGCTGATGGTTCAATGACCAGAGATGTGCAGGTCTGAGCCGCAGTCTGTGTGTAATAGAGAATAATAACATATTATCACCTTGACTGTTCACCACCATCAATCAACTTTTATCTGCTTTCATTTTTATCTGCTTTTATATGTTAAATATGTGTGTAAAATTGTAAACAACCAATTTATTTTCAGGTTTTACAGCAAAGTCTTTCTGTTTATCTTAAAGGTGTATAAAACATTGAAAGCTTTTCCTTCCTCCTTGAAAATGTGATGCCTTTCAGATGTTTAGAAAACCGCTTTTCTTTGCATCAACTTGCTGTTTATTTCTTTTTTATTCCTCCTAATTGCTGCTCAACACTTCAATGGTGTCAAAAACAGTGAGAAAAGATAAAACTCACAGAAGGTGATGAGGAAAACAGGCCCAGATCTCATTAAGTGGTCAGAATTTCTTTCTCTTTTCATTAATCGTAAGTACGGATGCGAATTTAAAGCAGTTTTCTTATTCTGTTAATACGTTAACAATCAATAATTGATCAGACGCTCCACCACTACTGTTGTGGCTGTAAAACGGAGGGTAAACTGTTTCACACAACACCAGCACAATGACTGGATTCACTGATTTGATTCATTCGGTCTGATAACATTTGGAAAGTTCATTTGGAAAGGGGGTTTAATTATTTAACCCCCCGTCAAGTTAGCTAACTTCTGGTTAGCTCTCTGCTAACTGAAGTCTGCATATGTGCGTTCAGTGCGGGAATGTAAAACCCGACACCAGATTAAAAACTCTGTAGTAGTGTAGTGTGAAATACAGAGAGATTAATCTGGCAGTGATGAACTTGTTCGGCGAGGCCTTGAATGTAACGGACGTTCATTTATATGAAAAAGTTCCGTACTGTGGATTTATATAACACAAAATAATGACTTCATTTAAATTTAAAGTAGTATTAGTTATAATAGTATTAAACACAGCAAACAGCTGCACAACTTCCAGCTTCATTAGACGACATCAGTTAGATCAGACGTTAGATGTGTTGCACAAATCTAACAATTCAAACAAATTTCACCCATTTTTCTTCAATCAAAAGTGCTGCAGCCTTCAACAGTAAATAACCTTTAACGTTATCAAATAAACATAAAACAGGTTCATCTCCCTCCAGTGGGTCAGTCTGACTGGTTTCTTGTTCCTCCCACTGGTTTCCTGTCGTCTCTCAACTGTTGAGATGAAATGTCCCCAAAAATAAAAAAAAACACCAACACTTCATCCTTGTCCTCTGCAACGCTGGTTAATATATTTTTAATTGATTAAATTATTAACAACAATTAATTGATACTTGATTAATCATTGACTAACTGGTAGGCTACCAGTTAAACTCCAGTTTCTCTCTCTGTCTGTGGTTTAATCATCACAGGTGTCTCACCTCAGACTTACTTCTGAATTTGAATGAATTTATTTCTAATCAAAGGTGTCTCATCTGTCATGAGGCGTCTATAGTCTGCTAACACTCTGGAACAGGAAGTGTTATTTTCTATATCACCTGTAGGTTTTCTGTTGTTTGATATATATATATATATATATATATATATATATAGATGAAAGTGTCTTGTCTTGGGCAACATACTGAAGATACTGCTGTGTGAGTGTAGGTGTGAATGAGTGAAATGCAGCCATATTACAAAGACAATTCATTTCATTACTATTATTTGTTCCCAGCAAGTTATCATAGTGGAGCACAGACACACATCTTAATAAAATATATAATGTAAGTAATACAGATAATACATTGTTTTTAATGAATTGTTACATAGTTTTGTCTTTTATGAATAAATAATAAATATAATATATAAGTAATCATTATGCATGTTTTTTATTTTAGTGACCATTGTTCTGGCTCTATATATATTTTATATGTATTTACATATTTTATTCACTGTATCATTTTAGTTTTGTGTATCTTATTGTGTCGTTTACACTAAAGTAGAATAAAACTGGAAACTTCCCTTTAAACATTATAAGTGATTTGAGAATTGTGAGTCTCAATTTTATGACAGTTCACTAATGATTGACCAAGTTTGGTTGTTGTTATAATCAATAATTTATAGTACAGTAAATGTCATCTCTCGTATGTACAAAAAGTATCGACTCTACTGATTTGACACTGAGCTGTTGTTAACTTCAGTGATGGAAGTTAACAGTATTTTACAGTGAAAGAGACACAAACTGAATCCAAATGACTGTGATTCAGAGATTAGAAGAGTGAATCATGACTAAAAAAAGCAAAAAATATGTCGTGATTTGTCACACTCTAGTCAATTAAAGCATCGATGAAAAGATTCAGATAACTTATCACTGTGATATCTTACTTAAAAAGTCCTTTTGCCTTCATAAATTGGATTTTTAACTTTATATTTTTGCCACATAGACACATGTGTAGAGTCCTTGTGGTTTTATGTTGTTGGCTTGAAATGATTAATGAGTTCAAAATGTTAAAGATCCCTTCTTAAAGCTACAGTCACATCTCAGAGTCAACATGTTTGATGTGGACGTTTCCAGGGACAAATTACCAATTCAAGACAGGGCAGCCGCCGTTTCTTATTATTTTATTTTATGTTTTTTTGAAGTAATAAAACACCTGCAGTGCGACATTAAAGTGATATTCTAATAAGGAGCAGAAGCAGCAGAGGGAAGAGGTAGACAGGAAGCTGCGGAGTGAAAGCTGATTTGTGGAGGATGCCTCACAGCGGTGATCTCTCCTCCTCCTCCTCCTCTGCATCTCGTCAGGGTTTGATGTGGCAGAGCGAGCCGAGCCGAGCGGCGGCGGCGGCGAGCAGCCTCTGAGAGCAAAGAGAGAGAGAGAGAGAGAGAGAGAGAGAGAGAGAGAGAAGCTCATTTCAGGGCCGACTAATTTCTCCATTATAGGTGCACAATTATCCCAGTGTGACTGCGAACACAGATAGGAGGATATCAGAGAGATAAGAAGGAATGAGCAAGGCCTCGTTACTGAGAGAGAGAGAGAGAGAGACGAGGGGAGACGAGGGGAGACGGAGGGAGGGAGAATGCGAGTGAAGGAAGAGCGCTTTAGAAGTTTCTCATCTCTTAATTGCGATCAGCAAGGAGAGTTTAGCAGATTAATCTGCTCAAGGACGCAAACTGAGGCTGCTGTTTGTGAGACTCAAACACCTTCTGACATCTCTGTGCAGCACTGAAAAGAGCACAGAGTGACTTTAAAGGAGGAAATCTTTATTTCTAAATAGTCCTCAGCAGAGATACAACAGCACTGGTCATTTAATCAAAGGCTTAAAGGGGACATATCAGGCTTTTTGTGATTTTCTGTTGTTTATATACTGTTATGATGTTGGATGTTAAAAATGGTCAAAGTTCCATAAACCTGAGGTGAACATATGTAGAAATGCTGCCTGCAAGTCAAAAGCCAGGTCACATGACCTCCTCAAATACAGTATGTGGATGTGTGTTGTAGGGATGTGCAGAGAGTCCAGTATTTGTATTTGTATCTGTATTTGTTGAGGCAGCAAAATTATTTGTATTTGTATTTGAATAAAAGTGGTATTTAACATGTTTTTTTTTCTTCCCAAAAACAAATACATTCTTAAAATATTTGTATGAAACAAATATTCGTATAAAACACACTATTTGTGCTTTGCAGAATAATGTATTTGTATTCGGGCACACCCCTAAGTGTGTTCCCAACTTTGAAAAATGTAGAGCGGGACCCCGACTTTTAGCAACAGGAAGTTAAGAGACAGAACAGTAAATGGAACAAGTGAAAAAGGGTCGCTACAGAGCCGAAGTTAAATTGGAGACTCCAGCTGTGAGTCATGTAACTTTATCTATTGGAAAAAAATGATTGGCCCCCATACAGCTTGTCCCACTTTGCAAACTCTATTGAGGCTTGTCAGCATGGAAGCAGGTCTGTAACATGTGATGTATGTTTACAACAGACAGTTTTTGTAGTAATTTTTACCGTTTTAACCCATCACACTTGTTTTTTTTTAGTGAGCGTGTTCTCAGATCTCAGATGTGAGGACTGAAGGTCTCTCAGCCGCAAACAGCAGCAAAGTGTGTTTTCTATCATCTCAGGCATTAAAAAAGTGTAATAATAATAATTGCTGAAGAGTGCAGCAGTTTCCTTCCATTCCAGTTTAATATGCGTTGTTATTTAATGCCTCAGTTAGTTAAATGGATCGAGTCAGAGCTCTTTGTCTCTCTCTCTCTCTCTCTCTCTCTCTCTGTATAATGTTGTACAGTGGGACTCTGGATGTGGTCCATTTATAAAAAATCTGTTCAGTTGTGGTTTGATGAAGCTGCTGCCTGACAGTTTGCTGCAGGGCTCTTTTCAGACTGAAAGCAGATTTGTAAAACTTTATGGAGGTGAGAACAGTTTGATGTGCTGTTGTGCTGAGTTCAACACTTTTTTTTTAGAGAAAGAAGTGTAGCTGAGCATGTTTGGAGTATTAAATCCTATAAAATCAGAGCTTTTTTCAAACTTTTCTTTCAACATCCAAACCTCCTGTTGTCACATCTTTTCCACTGAGCTGAATCTCTCATCTGCTGCCGATGGCGTCTTAATGCCTGGGCGAATGAGGACCAGGGGCCTCACGAGACATGAAAAAAAACCCCCAAAAACCCCACAGTAAACACAATATAACTACCTGTGATGGGCAGATGGATGTGATGAGGAGTGAATCCTCTCGCTGTGCTTCAACATTCTTTGTAAAAGCGTGATTTACGTCGTTACATCGTGTTTGAACGATACCCAGCAGCATCAAAATCTTTCATCCAGCTTGATGGCTGTGTTTGCTTGTCAAAGTAAAGACCAAGCAGCAACCTCCGGGGCTGTAAAATGAAGCCAATGGAGAAGTGCCAAAAACTGCAGTTCCTTGAACGGCCACTTGAGGCTCCAAAAGCGAGTCAATCCCCATAGACCCCCATGTTAAAATGCCCAACTTTACAGCAGAAATAAACATGTTTACAGCCTGGTACAAACAACAGCCTCTTTGCCCATTTTTGATTGGCTGGGAGTTATGCAGCGTCACGCACTGCCAAGATGGCGACGGCCGGAGCGGCCCGCTTTGAGCTTCACAACCGCTCTTCAGAAACCAACGGGTGACATCACGGTAACTACGTCCATATTATTATACAGTCTATAGTAAAGACATTGAAAAGGACGACAAAAATATCACATGGACTCGGAGGAGGACTTTGTAGCAGTGAGATGAGTTGAACTACTCAAACGTGTTCCCTAATATGGACGTAGCTCCTTTTCCTCACCGCTCCAGTCACCAACACAAGCGGAGAGCGATCTTTCTCTAAACTTTCCTTTGTTAGAGTAAACTGTGGTCAACTATGCAGTGAGAAAGAGCGTGACACTCTTGATCGCTTCAGGGTCGACAGTATTGTTAAGGCGCCCTTGTCTGCTGCTTCAGTGTGTTTCACGTTCATCTAATGGAAATATTTTAGATGTTCTGTATTTTATACACACACACACTCTCAGCTCCAGTTTATGACTCTCATGAAATGCTTTTTCAAATCACAAAGCTAATCTGTTTTTTATGAAAGGTACATATTTGAAAAATCCAGGAGGCCATTAAACAACACTCACTTACAACCCCTTTAATCCACAAAGAGAGATTTGGATCTACTTGAGTAATTTAATAACTTTTAATCAGTAGGCTATCAAAGGACTTTAAATCAAACTCCATGATATAATGTGTCACTTTATTGTCTCAATTCTATTAAGTCAACATTAAGCCTCCTCGTTGTCGTGATATCTGAAAATAATGTTATAACTCATAAAATGTTACTTTGAAACTTTGATTTAATGAAGAAAGCAAAAAAATACAAAGGCACTGTGGATATACTGATTTATATATGCATATTTCCCTTGAAAAACATCCTTGAACTTATCAAATATGATGCTAAAGTGACTACAGCTGACAGATAAATGCAGTAAATAGTACAATCTTTTCCTCTAAAATGTTCTGAAAAGTCCCAAAAGAAGATAAAACAACTTAAAACTTCCTCTCCAGTTCTGGCCAGACCCCAGTTAGTGATGTCACAACAGGTATTTTCTCCTAGAGGTGTGATGGAAACGAACCTCTGTAACATCCAGATGTGGTTTTAATGCTCAGAGAGCAGCGCAGCAGCAGGTTTCTGTTGTTTCTGTATCTGCAGACATTTAAAGAAGCAAAAGAACTTAAACAACATTTTAAAAAGTACTTTTTAAAAAGACTCTTCTTCTCCTTCTGGTCTTTATTATAGATCACAAACTCTCCTGGGACCAATGTGCTGATGCTATTTTTAAGAAGAACCAACAGCACATTTACTGTCTTAGAAAACTCAACTTTTTTAACATTGATAACAAAATCTTTTATTGAAAGTATCCTTTATTATGAAGCTTAAGTTCAAGCAGGAAGACGATCTTATGTTGCTCATTCATTCTCCTTCCTCTCTCTCTGTCTCTTCTCCTGCTTCCTGTATCAGCTGATTAGTTAAACCAATCAGATTTCGCCATGATCTCTATCAGCCAATCATGTCTTAGCTGTCAAACTTTAAATCTCTTTGTTGCCGTCAGCTGTCATTTCAGTGTGATATCCTACTCTACTCGCAGATTCACTACCTCATTTATAAAAAAAAAAAAATACAATGAGATCACAGCGGAGTCTAATCGCCAAAGACTTTTCTTCTTTTTCTTTTTTTTCTTCATCGTCATTGTGCACATGTCAATAAAATAATTGTTCAGAAATTAGGGATTTTTCTTACAAGTGTGGTGTGCATTTATTTTGAAGGTTTGATTGGCAGGATGAGAATTTTCTGCAGGGTGAGACATGTCTGTCTTGCTCACAACTGTGTCATCAAAATTATGCAAGTTTTGGGCCTATTCACTTGAATTTCAATTAGTAAATTGAAAACTCTTGATGAGTTTGTGTGTAAAACAAATTAATTTCCTAATTTTCATCAAATCTATTTTTAGAAAAAGAAAGACTTTTAACCCACATGACCTGGTCAAAGTTTTATTGACATGTGTACTGTCAGGTGTGTAGAGACAATATGTAACTGCAGCTCATATATTTGAATGGAGAGTGTGAACGAACATTTACTGCTTCCACATAGTTTTAGATACAAACTTCATTTGAACTTTAAATGAGTCTCAAGACTTTGACCTACAAATCTTGAATTTACATGTTTTTTCTATCTTTTATTGTTTTTGAAATATGTTTATGATGTGTAGGTCTTAATGAGACGAATAATTGAGTTTTGGTTTGATCTCTCTACGACATTCCTACGGGCAGTGGCGGCCATTTTAGTTACATGGGTGGCGCTAGAGAGCACATTTTGGCACTTTGGGGGTTAATTTTTACATTTTATCAAATTTTTCACTAGACCTGATGTGCATGCCAAATTTGGTGAGTTTTTGAGCATGTTTAGGGGGTCAAATTAAGGGTTTAAGTGGCGTAATAATAAAGAAACAAACAAACAAACACAGGAAAAACCTATTGTTTTACAGTAGTCCTCTGCCTTTTTTGGCTCGGTCCCTAATTAAGAAAATTGTGAAGAACTGTGAGAAAATCATGGAGGAGCAGCAGGCTGACCTGGACCACCTGTTCCTGACCAGGTGACTGAGAGGTATGACAGGATACGTCCCATCAACTCCCCTCTGGTTGGAGGTATAGATACCCTCAGATCAGAACCAACTGAGCAAAAAACTAATTTATTCCCACAGCAATAACTCAGTAAAACAATATGTGGTAGCTATGGGGAGTCTGGGGAAATACATGAATGCAGAGGGGATGTGCAGTATTATCACTATTTATTTTTATTACAGTTGATGGTAAAGTTATTGACATGCACTTCACATATCTGCATGGACTGTGATGATATTTCTGATGGCTGATATTGATGATCTCTGTTTATTAATGTGTTGTTAATGTGTCTGTATGTTCTGTGCTTTACCACAAATTGCCTCTCGGAGGACATTAAAGTTTTCTAAGTCTTTAATTCTTTTAACTTGTGGATTTTTCAGGATTCTCGCAGCCGAGGTTTCCTACGAAGAATGCTTTCTTTCTTTCTTTCTTATGTTTCCTCCAATTAGGGAACCCTCCCAGGATGCAATGCAACATTTGTCTCCATTAGTAATGTAGGTTATGAGGAGAGAGCCGTGGATTCGGGGGGTAAAGCCCCGATGAAAACTTCTTGAAAGCCTCACGCAGAGATCCAATTACAATGCTGAGCTGTACAGTATGAGCGAGGGAAGCTGGAGAGAGAGAATCCCCTCGCTGCCCCGCAAAATAGCTCGTACTGCTGATTTCAGCAAACACTATAAATCAAACAAGTCTGAGCATCGATTAGCTCGGGCCGGCCATTATTCTGACTGATACTCGGCTAGCAGGGTGGGGTCACATAATCAGCTCTGAGACACATGAAGTCTGAGGAGGAACAGGAAGCAAGAAACAGCTCGCCGAGTCACCGTGGATACTGACAAACAGCTGTCTTTATCTTTTAATACACTCTTTATTTAAAAAAAAATCCATCTTTTCCTCATTCCTCTCACTAAGTGAAATATTAAAGGACAAGTTCGCAATTTTTCATGTGTCTTAAAACACTTAAAGGAGTCTTTGCCTCAATTTTTGACACTTTGAGTGAATCATTCCTGACCTTGTATGAATTATAATAATTCTGATGTGAACATGTTGGTTAAACTGACAGCAGGACGTCTTGTATAGCTGATGAGGACAATCTCACTTCTCCAACACTGTTTGTGTCAAGTAAGCATAAATGTTCTGCCTGCTGATGACTTTAAATCTGAATATAAAGGTGTGTGTGTGTGTTTGGACCCCCTCCCTGTCCTGACAGACCGGTGTGTTGCGGTTCAGCCTCCTCCTCCTCCTCCTCCTTCTCAAAGAACAAATCCCGAACAAGGACGAAGCGACGTCCTGTTTTTAATCCTCCTCTGTGTTATCTGTCAGCGCAGATGAACAGATCTGTAGCGACGGCGTCACGGCGAGCTGCAGCCATGCGTGGACAATCCGTGCTGAAACATAGAGTATGTTAGCATGCCAGTCGGTGGGATTATCGGGTCAGCATCGCTGTTTGTCAAATATTTGTTCCGGCTGTGTTGGACACAGAAAAACCATCCATCAAAAAAGAGAAAAAAGAAGAAATTAAAGCTCATGAAAAGAACATTAAAGTTGTAGCTGAAAACTATCAATGTGACAATAACTTTTAAAGATCATTTTCACATTAAAATTTGTTAAAATATTTTAAATAAGAATATTTGGAAAAATAGAAAAACAAATATCTGTCAAAAATTATGCTAAAGACGTAAAAATAGTAAATCCATATATCCTGTCTTATTATAACTTTCTATTTTAGTTTTTCATTTGTTTCATTATTGTTCCTGAAACTGTATCCTAGGATTGTATTTGTGCGTGTGTGTGTGTGTGTGCGTGCATGTGTGTGCGTGTGTATGTGCATGCGTGTGAATGTGTGTGTGTGTATGTGTGTGTGCGTGTGTGTGCGTGTGTATGTGCATGCATATGAATGTGTGTGTGTGTGTGTGTGTGTGTGCATGCGTGTGTGTGTGTGTTTGTGCATGCGTGTGCGTGTGTGTGTGTGCATGCGTGTGTGTGTGTGTGTGCGTGTGTGTGTGTGTGTGCGTGCGTGTGTGTGTGTGTGTGCGTGTGTGTGTGCGTGTGTGTCTGGTTTGTGGTCAGTGAGCCTGTACTTGGAGAGGATCTGTCTCTGCTTTCTATCTGACAGTAGAGATATTCTGTCATTTTATAATCTCTTTTAAGGGCCTGATAACATTCTGATCTACTTTGGCTTACAGTTTTTTCTTTCCAATGTTCCACATAAGTTTCTTTACATTGTGTTATAATTTGATTTACTCTGATTGGTGTTTGGCTCCATTTCTTCCTTTCTCTGTGTGTGTGTGTGTGTGTGTGTGTGTGTGTGTGTGTGTGTGTGATATTATTAGACCTCTGAGGGGGAAACAGGATGTATCAATCTACAGAAACAGAGCCGAGCCGAGGCCGGTCGCTCCCCTTTTTCCTGCCGCCACCGTGTGATGTGACTGGTGGCGTGAACCCGTTGACAGGTCAATTATTCCCCCGGCTGAATTACAGCATATAATATCTAACCCGGCAGTGGGAGCAGAGATGGAAACACCCTGCGGGTAAAACATGCCACTTACTATATATTGAATCCCCCCTTCCTGCCGCCATGTCTCCCCCCCCCCCCCCCCCCCCCCCGAAACGACAAAATCAAAGTTCACTCCTGGATACAGCGTCCGACAGCGAGTCCCTCCCCCCTGAAGAACAGCCGTCACACACTCATAAGTCAGCATTGTTGTTGTTTTCCTTCTTTTATTTGGGGGAGAAGTGCTGGCTCGAGCGTGTAATACTGCTGGATGGCTGCAGGCAGAGAGGTCAAAGGTCAGAGGGAAGTATGTGAGGGAAACTGGGCTGTTCGAGATCCGACCGGCTCTCGGATATTAATAAATACAGACATTCAAGAAAACAAACAAACAAGAAAACACAAAAGCACTCAGAGTAGAGTGGACAAAAAAGACCACAAAATACCTTTTATAGTACTGCTCCAACACAAATATAAATATTATTTAAAGATGAAAAATAACTCATATTTAATATATTTAAATATTCTAATTAAATATTCTTGAAAACCTGATTAAACCAAAAAAACAAAACCACAGAGACAAAAAAAATCATGCTCTTCACCTTCATGTGAGTCTCTCATAATCTCAAATATGAACAAAAATCTTAGGTGTAATTACCATCCCAAATAAAAATATGAAAGAATATATATATATAATTATATATATATATATATGTGTGTGTGTGTGTGTGTGTCTCCTGTGACAGCTGCTCCGCTTGAACTCTGAAACTCCGAAGTCGCTGTCGTCCTCTAATGCGACGGCTCGTCCTCTAATGTAGCGACAGTTTGAGGGGTTCAGCCTGGATTCCCAGGTAGGGCGAGGTGAAGCCGGGGCGGAGGCGGCCATGTTGGGGTCGGCCGGCCAGCTGGGAGGCAGAGCTGCTGCCTCAGATGGCTGTTTTTTTTTTGTTTTTTTTTAAAGCAAAGTGAGGGACAAATTTCCTGTCACACTTCCAAACTAAAGGTTCATATAGGAGATATAAGTAGAACACTCAGCTTTCTGTGCACATATATATATGTGTCACCCAGGCAAGGACAAGTTAGGCTATTAAGAAATGCCAGAGTTTTGCATGTGAGTAGTACAATACGAGCTGTTGGAGACCTTTTATGAAATCAAACTAAAACATTTAATTTAAGTTTTACAATGTTTTTGTCTTTATGTGCAGAATTTTTCAGTCCGGCACAAATCTCCATATCTTATGTACTGATAAAGCCGAACAAACACTTTAATTGATCTCATCACTCTGACTGTTTTGCTAATTGTAACTTTCCTGAATCAGTGTTTAGTTTAGTTGACTGATATCAAGTCGTGATGTCATGTTTTGTTTGTTCACATGACGGTGAATCTGCTCCACAGAGTTACACGCTACGTTTGCATCTCAACACTTCTGGTTCACACACAGGCCTGGACGTAGCTGAACCTGATGTCAGATATCTGTGCTAAAACATGATCAAAGTTCCAAAACTTGTAGAAATGCTCCCTGAGAGTCAAAAGTCAGGGCTTCAACCTGCTCTGAACACTTTTTTGCATGTGCCCATAAATGCCCGTCCATTCTGTAGCCTTGGTTGCTAAGGTTGTTGCTAGGTTGTTTTTTTTTCATGTGTCCGCATTGTCCACTCATTATTTTGATTGTACCAATGTATTTGAGAAAAAGAAGTGAAATCCTGCTCCTATAATTTGTTTATGAAGCCTATGGAGCCGGAGGAAGCTTCCTGAAGCTGACCAATCAGAACAGAGTGGGCTCATCAGGAGGCGGGGCTTAAAGAGACAGGAGCTAAAACGGCCTGTTTCAGACAGAGGCTGAACTGAGGGGCTGCATAAAGGACCAGTAGAAGATAAATAAGGAGGTTTCAACTGGAAATCATGCAAAGATATTCCAGTAGAGCCCCAGAATATAAATATACTCCTGGAAATGTGCAGAATATGTTTTCTTATCTGACCCTTAAGACACCAGAGAGCCTTGATGTGTCTGCTTCATATTTGTATTCTCTCAGGATTGCTGCTGTAGGACGATACATGTTCAGGCCCTCAGACAATAAAGAGTCTCATTTATTAATTTCTGCCTCCTATCTCACAAACATGGACGAAGGACAACCCCACCCAAATATTTTGCCCCTTTCTGCAACACGTCACGTTACAGAAGCTACAGCCGCTCTAACTGCTGTTTCACTGTGACTTTAAATCCTCTTAATGTAAATGTTAATGCAGTGAGCCTTGTTTCCTGTGGAGCTGGAAGAGTGATGGAGAGAAGAAATGAAAAGAGAAAAGGAGGAGAAGAGCCTTCATTATAAGCCACCAGCAGCAGCGACAAAGTTCACAGTTCAGTCCCATCTGAGCTTTAATTACAGTATTTATCAGTCGCTGGAGTCCTGCGCTCTCTGAATTGTTCCTTAGTGTCTCTACGTGTGAACTTCTGTGACTTGTGACAATGGAAATGTGCCGTTTTGTCATCGCGGGGTCGTCACCTCCGACAGGCAAACAAAGTGATTTTCCCATTAACAGGAAACACACACACACACACACACACACACACACACACACACTCCTCCAGGCCAGCGAACAGAATGAGCTGATTGACTTTCCTCTGTGTTAAAGCGAGAAGGAAGAGAGGTTTGGTTTGTTTGTGACCTCAACTGCCAGCTGATTTTTTTCCCGTCCCGGTTAAATCATCAGTGAGAAACATGTTGAAGCAGCGTCTCATCAATAGGATTGACTGTACACGTCGCTGAGGCTGACATGGAGAATCTGAGCATCACGTTCTGGAGTCACAGCTGCACAGTTTCACTCCATTTTGGCTCAATATTGGATCGTTCATGTCTCTGACTGCTTTGAAGCGCACGTTCTTTTTCCTCCATTTTACAGGAGTCAGATGTCGTCACATCACTTGTACCTGAACCCATTAAATCTCATGTTTTGAATCTGATGGATGTACTGTATGCATGTACTGTATTGACCTTGTCAGGGAATTCTACACTGTATGAATGTGCTGATCATGTAAAGGATTATTTCCATAGCTTCACCCCTGTATGACCCTCTATATATGCGCCTCTCTATATATGCGCCTCTCATCATGAACATAAGAAACATAAAGAAGGTAAATCTAGAATAGTGAAACATATCTGTACAGGGATGTAGGGAGGAGTTTAAGAATCCTATAACAGTGAACCGTGTACGTCAGAATATTCAAAGAGATTGTCAAACGTAGATCTGAATAAATGCTCATCTGTTCATATAAAAATAATAATATAGTACAAAAATATAATAAAAGAATACAGAATAATATAAGCACTAGCAAACTATAATTGAACACAATATCGTATGAGTGTGTTAGAGAGTAAGTAAAGTTTGTTATTGTGAGGAAGCCTGACTATAGTGGCTAGGAAGGTGGTAGGAGGCAGACTCAGACTCTTGTTGAATGAGTAAAAACTGATTTGTTCAGTCCAGTGAACCAAAAAACAAACAAAAAGGTGTCTCAAAAAATGAAATGAACACAAACAAAATCAAGTTAACTAGCTTAACTCAGGATAAAGCAAACTAAGGCATGATCACGTGCACACAGCTACATCTCTCCCCTTAAATAGGCCCTCCAATCTATCAGGCAGAACCATATTTATTGCAGGGGTGTCCTTTCCCTTATACCACCTGACATATGACAATGCTACTTGTATCAATCAACATTGTTCACACATCCACAACATCAACCCTCAACCTGAGCTAAAACAAGTACAAATCATATTGATACTAAACCAAACATTTAATGAAATAACATAAATCCCCCCTATACTTGGTCTAACCCAGTGACATCACTGATGATGTCACCAGGTGTATAAATACAGGAAGTAGTTGGGTGCCTTCTCCTTTTGTTTGTGGAGCACATGGTGGGTAAGTAACAAAGAAATAATTAACTAAACAATCACTGAACTTAATACTTGTCTGTGTTTTACTTTAACCAAATGTTGCTGGTATGTGAACTGTAACCAAACATAATGCAAACCACAAACAAACCCGGGATAGTACGTGTCTGCAAGTTACAGATTAATGCTGGATCTATGGCTAAAACAATTAAAAAGCATGGTTAAATTCATAAGCTATGTGGCATTGATGGTGAAGGTAGGGACAAATGGTGTGTTCTCACCCACTTTGTCACAGTTATGAACAAGACTTGCTCAGCAATACAAGAATAGCTGAATATATATAAGTAAAAAAAAAATGTGGGAACAATTTTAATGTAAATGCATGAAGTCATACTTTCACCTAAAAATGTCCAAATATATTTAAGCCTGTCTTTAATCATATCAGTGAATTGATATGATTTATTTGCTAGAATAACCACTGTCAGAATGTCCAAAGTCAAGATCAGATTCAGATCTTGACCCACCCTTTGCGAAATCTTCAAGTTCTTCAAAGTTGCATTCATGAAAACCACATTTAATCAACAATTAAATAAGAAAACAAGCATCCAAATGCTCGCAGTCTGCTTGGATCCTGATCATTGCTGCTACTGCTGCTATATTTCTTTTCTTTTTTTTTCTAGTCACCAAGGCCGGTCGAGGCGGCGATGCCTCCCTGCCGGTTAGTTGGTTATAGCTCTGGTCATGTTTTTTTAATCCTGCTTTAGAAAAGCTGTGTGAATGTGCTGTGAACAGGCAGCAGTGAAAGGCTGCCAGTCATTTCAGTGCACCCACATATTAAGGCGTGTGTGAATAACGTGCAGTGGCAGATGAAGTGGCTCCTCTTGTGCTCTTCTTTTCACTGCAAACACAAACTGACTGAATTCACTTCGATGACTCATTATCAAAGTTCAGTATAAGGTTACCGAGGCTTTAAACTCCCATGAAGGACCTGCTGCTGCTGCTGCTGCTGTTCAAACTGACTCATATGAGAAAATATTTCAAGTTCACATTTGGATGCAAATAGTTGAAAGCACTTTTCTGCCAATAACATCAGTCTTTCTCCCCGTAAAGAGATACTTAAAACTTAATACTTAAAAAGCCCTGTAAGCTTTAAAGGTTTCAACCTTCACAGAGAACAGCAGCTGCAGTGAATCTTGATACACAACTATGGATCCAAACATTGATCCAGTTTTATTTTGTAGTTATATTTATTAATCCTCAGGTACAACACACATTAGTTAAAATCAATATGATATAAAGTGCTGTGCAAAAGTTTCAGGCACTTCAGATGTTTAGGTTCTTCTCCTTAATGCAACGTCATCATGGAGGCGTCTGACAACGAGCCCAAACATCCAGCCAGAGTCATAAAGAACTATCCTCAGTCCTGCAACAGATGGTCTCTGATCTCAGCATCATGGAGTCAGTCTGGGATTAACATGATCTCCAAGATGCAAGAACAACCGACCTGCCGAGTACCTGAAACACTGAGCAGAACTGCTGCTGTTTTAAAGGCAAAGCCGCTCACAGCAAATAATGATTCACTTTAGGTTTCTGCTGTTTACTCAAAAACTATTAATAACATTATTTTTGAAAGTATCCTCACTTTACTTTTAGTTCTTAAAACTTTTGCACAGTTCTGTAAATGGGTCAGATTCAGCCAAAAGGCAAATTTTCATCTGCAGTGTTCCTGTGCAGGTTGATGTCTTACATTAAAATAAAACAAGACAAACAAGAAGTAGACAAAACAACATCAAAGCACATGTAAGAGGATACAGAGGATAAATGAATGGAAACCTGATGAATACCATTACAGAGCGGACATATTCAATCATCTGGTGGGAGGTTCATTTAAATGAGTCAGCACAAAAAGAATTATTGGTAAACTAATATTTTACACATACATAATATTTTATACATAATATTTACAATACAGTTTATTAACATAGGGGCTTTAATAAAGAGGTCACAACAGTCAGTGTGGGTTAACTGCCATATCTGGCTATTTATTAAAAACAAGAAATAAAATCCTAAAAGAAAGAAGAGGAGACAGTGGCACCACAGCCAGGAAACCAACTACCCACTGGTACCATACTGGAAATATCCTACGTGTGCAAAAAAGAACAAAACAAACCAAAACCAATAATTCAACTGAAACACCACACTAATAAAATGTGCCACCATCAACCATAACAACCTTTAAAAAAGTCAGTGGACTCCCAGTACACTGACCACACTGGCCATAGTAACAAAACTGCCTTTTCTGTTTAGCTGTTCAACCTATAATGAAAGTTACGGCAGACCCACTTTATAAAATTATTAAAAAGTACAGATGTGATTGACAGTTGGTTCACCTGCTGCTCTACTCAGCTCTGGGACCTGTGCTGAATCAAACTATTATTGCAATATTACACTGAGTTTAATGTTACTTGATTATGATACTTGCTATTTTAGCACAATTTAGCTAAAGTTGCTAATGTTAGCCCAAGTGTGCAGTGCTTGATGTTCCTAGTAAACTAGCATTAGCCTCTGTCCAAGGTAGTGGGGCGTGTCTCCAGAGCGTGGGAGGCAACACCCCACACTGCTTATTTGGAGGGTTTTGGTTCCAAATGGAAAAGATGGAGCCGACAAGAAGCTGCCGCCAGTTCACCACTGAAAACACTGGTTCCTAGCTGGATTCCATCTTGTGGTCCACCTGCATTGTTGCTGCCATCTCCTGGAAGATCCGGTCCTGTATCCGTAAAGCTGAGCAGAACCAGCCTGACCCAGTTAACAGTCCTATTAACACTCTGTATGTTCCAGACTGAAACAGACCCTCGCCTTCCTCCGTCAGTGCTTCTTGTGGCCCGCTATGGAGAGAGATGCTTCACCATCTGCCTGTACCCAGCTAGCTCACACATAGCTCTGGACTTCATCACAGGTCTTCCCCCATCTAACGGTAACACAATCATCCTCACCATAATTGACACATTTTCTAAATTGACTAACTTCACTCATCTCCCCAAGCTCCCATCCTCTGCTGGCATCCCACAATGGCATTCCCACTGATGCTATCTCAGACACAGGACCACAGTTTATGCCCCAGGTATGGAAGTCCTTCTGTTCAGCTCTTGGTATCAGTGTCAGTCTTTCCTCTGGATATCACCATCAGTATAACGGCCAGACTGAGCAGACTAACTAGGAGATGGAGTATGCACTACGGTGTGTAACTTCAACTAACCCTTGCTCCTGGAGTGCTCAGCTGCCCCGGGTTGAATATGCCCACAACACCCTCACCAACACTTCATCAGGTATGTCACCTTGCGAATGTGCCTTTGGTTACCAAACCCCCTTGTTCCCAGCCCAGGAGGTCAAGGTCATGGTCCCCTCTGTCCATGACCACCTGTGCCGTTATCGTCGTACTCAACGATAGGAGAGCCTGTGCTGCCCCTCGTCGTGCCTCCACCGAGGCCTGGTCCCAAGCCAAAGGCCAAAAGGTATGGTTCTCTTTGAGGGACATGCTATTGAAAGCGGCATCTAAAAAACACTTTTCCCCTGATTCATTGGTCTCTTTGAAACTGACTGTATCATTAACTCATCTGCTGTGTGCCTGAAACTCCCAGCCTCCCTCAGGATCCACCCTACCTTCCACGTATCCTTGATTAAACCTCTCTGCTTCAGTCCCTCGTCTCCTCCTGCAGCAGCTCCTCCTCCACCTCGGCTCATCGATGACATCTACGCTTCGAGCCATTTTTGCCTGCATTTATCTAGTTATCTTGTTGTGCCTGTTTTCACTAGCATGATGTTTTTTCTCCTCCGTCTGTTCTGACTCTGGTCCCATCTCATCAGCCCTACTTCCCTTATCTGGACCCTGCTCTACTCAGCTTCCTCACATCCTGCTTCAGACCCTGCTTACCTTTGCCCCAAACTCCCCTTGCCCCAGCCCGAGCCTCAGTTCCTAGCTACCAGCCCCAGCTTCCCCCCGCCGTTCAATTAAATACCTTATTCATCTTGTCCCTGTTTCCTTGCCTGAGTCTGCATTTGGGTTCTCTTGCTCAACAAGAATAATACTTAAAACATTTTAATTTAATTAAACATTGTAGGTTTAAACGCAGCAGGTGGAGACGCCTACGGCGATTAAAATGGTGTTCTCTATATTGTTCATGCTTTCTGATTTGATGCTCCAGTGATCAGACACCTGGAGTAAAAAACAATAAAGCACAGTTAAATGTAAAGAAACCACGTTGAAGGACTTCCAACTGTGAGACCAGTGTGCATGTAAATATATTTACTGGAGCTTCATCTGCTGCAAACATGCAACGCGTCACGCAGACTGACTGTAAATGGACACCATGGTGACACAGTGATGAGCAAAATAATCATATTTCATGCATCTCCGTCCTAACACGCTGCATCACGGGTCTATTTAAACGCAACGAGGAGGAAAAAAAAACTGAATCACACTGCTGCTGCACTGACCCATTAATGTATTTATTTCCCCGCCATCACAGGCACAAATGAAGATTAATGACACACAAAAAGAAAAAAGAAAAAAATGCAGTTAAAGAGCAAACCTCCATCATTACAGTGCAGAGTGTGTGTGTGTAAAACAGTGTGTGTAAGAATAAGGGTGGAGATAATAGTTGGAGGTTGCCTCTTTAACCAACAATGTTACATTTTCACTAACACACACACACACACACACAGAAAGCAAAAATCCAGACACTTTAATTCTGTTCTTCATCTTTATACACAAATCTACACTGTAAAAATCTGTTTCAACTTAAACATACTGGTACAAGTGGTGCAATAAGTATCTAAAATGTACTTAAAGCTGCACTAATATGTAGCATTTTCATGTTAACAATGGATCAAATGACCCACAAAGCATTCTCACCTTTTCTTTAGCCCCTTTTAGCTTCTAGTTCTCCTGATCTCCTGATGAGCCCGCTCTGTTCTGATTGGTCAGCTTCAGGAAGCTTCCTCCGGCTCCGGAGGCTACGTAAACAAACTATAGTAGCAGGATTTCACTTCTTTTTCTCCTTCTTTACTCCAAATATCAACTTCTCAAATCCATCCGTACATGTTGGAGCTGAATCACATCTGAAATATGAGAGTGGGAAACACATGGAAACGCCCTAGCAACCACCTTAGCAACCAAGACTACAGAACAGAGGGTTGTTTCTGAGCATGTGCAACAAGCTAACGTCAGCTCGTCAGCAAAACCATTGCAAACAGAGCGTTCAGTGCAGGGTTAGACCCTGACTTTTGACTTGCAGGCGCTATTTTTACATTCGTTCACCTCAAGTTCTTCTTCTTCTGTATCATCAATCAAGTAGCTCATCGATCATATGATCCTCTCCTTGCAGGTCGTAGCGGTTAGCGATCAGGTTATTAAGATATTAACATTATTTACACTCTTCAGTAATGATCACTAAACCTGCTGATTTTTACTCTACTTTTACTTAGTAAAAATTTAACCCAAATATGTCACATATAATCTATATTTTAGCAATACTGTAATTTAATAATGAGCTCGTTACACAATAAACATGGGAACCCGGAGTGTGCAGTGCCATGTGTTAATGAGGTGGGAAACCATTAAAATATAAAAGGTCATGCAAAAAAATAAGTATTTATTTATTTATAAATCAGGCATCTAGTAATAAAACAGCATGTATAGTATATTTATATGTGCAGGGTTATGAGGTTGTCAAGCAGAACAATCTAATTATTCATATTATTTATAGTGAAGTTTTTTACAGTGTAAAAATAATAGCGTCTTAAAAAAGAAGACATTTGGCCTCACACTGGTAAAACGCCTCCTTTAAGCGGACTCATCTGGGAGGCCGTTTTCTGCTGCAGCGTGCATGAAGAACAAAAGAGATCCATGACGAGCAATCAGGGACCTCCAGGAGCTGCCGCCTGCTGGGACTGATCCCAGAATGTACTGGGAGGGAGTGGGAGAGAGTGGGGGTGGGGGTTATGGGAAGAAATTTTGAGTTTTTTTTTCCAGCCGGCCAGCTGCTGATGGCGAGGGCGAAGGGAAGTTTCTCAGGGAAAGAAGAACAAGGCTGCTCTGCCTTTTTTGGAGGTCTGAGGCCCAGAGTGTGTGTGTGTGTGTGTGTGTGTGTGTGTGTGTGTGTGTGTGCGTGTGTGTGTGTGTTTATGCAGGAGAATATAAATGAGCTTCTTCCCACGGGACGGGGAGCTGTGCCAATTATTTCTTCTTGGGAAAACACTCGCGGAAAGAAAGAGAGACAGAAGACGAGGGAGGGAGAGATGAAAGAAGATGAAATTTTGCCTTTTTGTTCCCAGTGATTCATCACACGGAGAGGCTTTGTGTCGCAGCAGTTTGTTAGGAAACAGCAGCACCAGCAGCAGCAGCAGCAGCAGCAGACTCTTTGGTTTTATTACTGAGATGGAAAAAGATGATTTACTGACACACACACACACGTACACACACACCACCACCACTCGTTGAAGTGTCCTAGAGGAACACAGTGATTCCCAACAGCACCAGCATCCCTGACCTCTGACCTCTCTGACTTCCTTGAGTAGGAGGAAACACAAAACACACAGTAGTTTCCTCCAGAGACACAGCTGTGGAACCAGAAATATACAGTAAGCTGTATATTTGTATGATTTTATAGATTGTAAATTCTACTGTGTTTTTGATCAGCCTGAATAATATAATATATAAACAAAAATCGCTGTTCTGCATGTTTTTATTTGTATTTAAAGGGCAGGTTCACAATCTGTCAGGTGTCCATATGAACAGTGAAAGAGGTTTTCCTCACTGTAATCATTCCTCCTGTTCATACTGGACATTAAAAGATCTCCTTCAGATGTGCTTTCAATGTAAGAGATGGAAGCCAAAATCCACAGTGTGTCCACTAGGGTTGTACCCGAATATAAATATGTTACTCGGCAAAGCACAAAAAGTGGGTTTTACAGATATTTATTTGTAGAAATTTTTAAAAAAATTTTTTGTTTTCAGGAAGAAAAAAAAAACATGTCAAATACCAGCGCGCAGGTCGGTTACATCACTATCTCAGTGTCTCTCCTCTGCTCCGCTGTGACGTCTATCAGCAGGTCTCAACGAGGGGAGTCACATCCACCTGCTACATGACGCACATTTCCTAATTTGGGCATCACTCCTGGAGTTGGGGGTGTTCCCCAGAGATAAAGTTGAGCTACTGACATATGCAAAATGCTCCCAAGGGACTCTCCATAACCTGTTGTTCCCCTTCTCCTTTCCACAAAGTTAGGTTGTAAAAAATAGGCAATAAATAAAAGTGCAAAGCAAGAATCACCTTTGAAGTTCTTCTCTACATGTTACACGCTGTGCTGTCTCTGTGTTATATGTGTATAAATAGGTAGTCTATGATCTGGGAGACTCCAGTTCGAGTGGGGACCTCCTTCATAAGGTAGTTTATTCATGAACACTTATTGTAACACTTTAAAATTAAAAGTGTAATTAAAACAAAAACAGGATTTTTAAGCCTCTTTCCACTTTTATTCAAATACAAATAATTTTACTGCCTCAACAATTATAGATACAAATACAAATACTGGGACATCTCTAGTGTCCACATAATCATTTAGTGCAAAAATGCATTTAAAAGTTGATGTGAAGCTTATATTCAGCTTCAGCAGTCTGAGTTAGTCATATCAAGTGGATATCTGACACATTTACAGTCTTTTTAGCATCAGATTCCCTCCTTGTGTTTCATCAAACTCTTAAAACGACTCACTGAAATCTGTTGAGAAATGTAAACGTTACAGTGCTTTTTATCCATAAAAATCGCAGCTCCCCTGTTTACTTGTACTTGTTTACAGACCAGACTCGCCTCCAATATGGCGGCGATGTTGACGTATCATAGCAACAGGCTGAAGCGGTCAATGCGGCATCTATGTGTATATATATATGTCTATGGCCCAGTCCCAAACCAGTCCATTCCCACTACCACTTCATTAGACGTTCCCTCCACAGCTATGAGTGTTACTTGATTTGGAGTGACACTTGGTGGTGAAAGGGGAGGGTATAAATAAATAGCTGAATTCTGGGACGCCCATGCCACTCTACCGGAACAAGGAAACAGCAGTAACCATGGCAACGGATAGACACCATGCTTGCACTGCTGTTATGCAGTTTCACAGTTTAGGAGAATGAGATATGAGGTAAATCTGACGTATTTTAATTTATTTTTATGTCGGCTCTGCATACATACGGGCATTTGTGGATTTGCTACAAGTACAAGAACTCTTACATTTGTATGTTGTGTCCTCCGTTCTCCTGTTGCACGTGTACTTCCTGTTAGGACGATCGCCTTGCACTAGCTGATTAAGGGTTTCACAGTCCACGTACACTCTGCGCTAGTTAGACTGGGAAGGCCCTTAAAACGTGAACTTGCAATGCATTGAAAATGAACACTAATGACTTTTATGACAAAACATATTTAGGGTTCAGAGTGTGTTGTGTGCTGAGAATAACTCAAGACAACCAGTTAATTTTATTTTTAAAGGATGGAGTTTATCGGTTTTTGCAAATAAATTCTTCATTTCCAGACTGTCACCTGGAAATAATGTAAAGCAGTGAAGAAAACAGTTCATCAAACCTTAATGTTAATGTGATTTCCTTGAAGATAGTGTTTTATTGAAGCCAATGTAAATGTGATTTATGTGGTGCAGCGCTGTGAATATGATCCCACATCGTTTATCTTAAAGTGTGACTAATTTCTATCCATTAATTCTGGAGGAATGAGAAAACAGGCTGAGAGCGAGGAGCGTCAGCAGCGGGGGTTTATGGGAAATAACACAGGAACAGAAATGGTTCAATTAGCCTGTCCGTTTATGTCTTAAATCAGAATGAATTTTTCATCATGCGCATAGATTATTGGGGTTTAATGCCTCTGCAGATGCAGGTTAATGTGGAGGAGAAGCTGCAGAAGGAAGCTGCACACAGCGCTGCTGCAGGACCGGAGGCTCCGCACGCACGAGGGAGTCGAATCCACCGAGGATCACGAAACAGTTTCCTGCTCTGTTTTCTAGTCTAGAGCGAAAATCCAGAGAATTCATCATTTTGACTTTAACATATCGGAAAATAGTAAAAAAAAAAAACAATACCTGTTATAATTTCCTTGGTGAAATCTTTAATTTCTTTTTTTAAAACCTGCTAATCAGAGTCCTACATGATCAAATCCAGATCCTCCTCGACCGAAACCGCTCAGTAAACACATTAACGTTAACACAGACGTCTGATCACGTGACTTAAATTAGAATATACAAAACACACAACAGCACATTTCACCACTAACTCTTTGTCCTCCCATTTTGGCGGTTTGAGAGTTTTTGGGGAAGTATCTGTCGACTGACGCAGCACCTGAGCTGCTGCAGCTGTCGATGTGTTTCCGTAGCAACAACGTGCCCAGTTTGTGGTTATGAGGAGCTAATAATTGATCACTGACAGTATTATTCTTGGTTTTTCTCTCTCACATCTGACTTGGCCTTCGATGAATGTTTTTTATTCACCACTGGCTATTTTATTCTTTAGCTCATCCATTTTGACCTTCATCAGTGATTTCCTTTTACTTGACCGGATGTGAATTGAGGGGTGAAAGGTCAAAATATAACAACACCTGAGGGAAGCCGACCCGGTGCAGGACGACACCAGTACTCCAGAAACCAAAGATGCTCAGTTAACATTCATATATACGACAAAGGAAAGCAGAAAATCCTCACATGGAACTAGTAAGTCTGTCATTTGTGCTTCCAAAATAATAAAAACAATCAATTATCAAAATAGTTTCTTACTGATTTTCTGTTGACGGACAAATTGATTAATTGATTCAGCTCTAGTTGGACGATCAGTTGAATTTCTGGCAGGTCTGAAACTGGTCGGCTGTCTGGAGCTTTAGCAGTTCCACTGTCTGAAATCCCAACAGAAGAAGATCTGTTTTAGAACTAAGTCATGATGTCACTTCCTGTCTAGCCTCCATATCCATAAAATCCACAAAACACTTTTCTTTTTTTTTCCCAACTTTCTAGCTGTAACCTCTGCTGTCTAAAAACAACAACAGCGTTCAGTCCTCTGTGTCCTGCTGTTATTACAGACACGTCTGAACCAGTCACAGTTCAGACTGGTTTTTTGCCCGGTTGTCTGAAAACTTTGCAGATATTAAAATTTCCCTTTTTCTGACCACTTTCAGGTCTTGTTGTCCATGTTGGCTTAAACAATGAGGCTGAAAACAAACTCTTCAATCAGCAGTTGGTTAAACCATCTCACCTCGAGATCCTTTCACTTCCTGAATAGAAACAAAGTTGATTGTATTTGTGCAACACAGGACAGATATGTGTGTATATGGACTGACAAAAGAGTGTCAATGTTTCATGATTAATGATGTCATAAATATTGATAGTGGAACATGGAAAATCTTGTAAACAGGAAGTATAACACTGCCATGGATTCACTGAGTTAGTTGTGGGCTACAACTTGGGTTTTTTTCACCTATAATTGTTTAAATTTTGGCAAATTAACACCATTAAAAGTATGCAGAATTATCTATCAGCAGTTCCTGTTTGCAGTGTAGCCATGGATGATCCTCCTTTTTGGTTTTTTCTCTGGTGCTGGCGGGTCAGTTCATGGAGACATGCAAGTCAGGTAGTCGATGACCAGGTCTGGTTTCCAGGTTCCTCACTAGTTCCTCTGTTTCTTCTGCTGGATCCTTTGCTGCAGAATGAGCCTGTTGCTTGTGGACAAATCTCTCGACCTATCAGGGCTGTTATCTGGCCTTCTCTCCTTTCTTTTTTTCTCCTTGAATGGAGCATCAAAGTCCATTTTTCTTTCTTTCTTCTTTGACAGACGGACACTTCAAAATCTGATGATTCTCAGTCAAGTTCTTGAGTTACAGGAAGCGTCTTTTTCCTATGACTTCTATGCAGATGTATGGATGTTTATTCGCGACGCACATCAGAGACGACGATATCCTTGTGAGGTGTAAATCACACTGAATCTAAAAATATGTGCATCACGTCGCTGAGTTACGACTCAAAGAGGGAGTTTTGATGCAAGTTGTGTGTCTCATGCCGTCTCTGCCTCCATGACCCCCCCCTTCAGTTCCCTTACACCTCCCCTGGGGAGGCGCCTCACAGTTTGTATCAGTGTAATAATTTTATTTAGATGTAACCGTTAGTGATGGAGGCTTTGTAGTCATTTTTTCTGACGGTTTGTTGACACTTCTGTTGTTCTTTGTGTGGGAGATATACTGTAGTACAGTGAAGTGCAGAACTTGATAATGTTAATAAGAGGGTTTTTTTTTTTACATGAACAGCTTTTTCCCACTCGGCTGCTTGTGTTTACAGTCTGTACGATATGATGTGAACATGAAGTTATGCGTAAATGTGACCTTCCTGTTAAGGCGAGCCCGATCTCAGCTCCTCTTCTGTCAGTAATCCTCCACTCTACGTGTGTCCTTGCCCACACACTCACACACAGAGAGAGTACAGTGGAAATTACATCACACTGCTAATAATTGTTGGGGCCTTTTAAAAGTTTGAGAAGCTTTTTTATACTTAATACAAGTGTTACACAGTGTTAGCAAACACCCACTGCAGAGATCAGAGTGAACATTACTACATATTATTACTAATTGACCAGTGTTAGGCTGCTGCTTTTAAAAGCTTGAGAGCTTCTTTTTGTCTGAACGACAACAGCAGAGTCAGACATATAAACCCAAATGACTGAGTGATGAAGTTACACCATTGGTCGGCTGAATGCTGCCACTTCCTGTATCAAAGTCCCGTCATATACTAGGTTTTGACCTATGCTGCGTCTCAAATTGCATACTTCTGCACTTACAATTAACATCAAAAAGTTGAGTGTGGACACTTTTCGCCCTCAATGGTCACCATCTTGGCTACGTAGCGGAAGGGGAGGGACCACTTTTCAAACTGGAAATGGTGGCCGGGTACGTTCTAACTACAGTGAACATCACCACATTATACAAATGTGAGTTATACATGTGTTTTTTTTAGCACTAAGCACCACTATACTGTTGTCGGATATAAGGCATCAGTGTGTTTTTTGGGTTAATTTAGCAGTCTGTAATGATTTGGTAGCGCGAACGATAACGCAAATGCTAATGCTAGCTAATGCTAATTTGCGATCGTCATTTCCAGTAAGTGCACAACGGCCGTGTGTGTTCTGTGAGCAGCAGCAACCTCAGGCTGCTCCCTCAGCGACCTTAACCTGCAATATTTACCCAGAATGCATCGAGTTTCCCCACAATAATAAAAGCAGATCCATGATGTCACAGGCGGCAGGCGGAGAGGAGAGGGTTTTTTTTAAACGGAGGAAGTGGTTGTCGGAGCCCGAGGCGAGTGTTTGTGGCGTGAAGGGAGCAGGAAGTGATACTTGTGTCACCTTTTAATGAAATGATACTTTCTCATTATCTCACCGTCAAAAAGGGTAACAGGAGCCTCTTTCTCCAGATAACACCACTTCAGACTAACTCTGAGGCTGTTTACACCCCCCAGCTGCAGACACACCTGAACACATCGCAGGTAAAAGTTGTCATATATTCTTGTTCTTTCTGATTTGAGCCTCTTCATACCGCAAAGTGCAACTGAAATGAAAGTATTAGTGGTTTGTACACATACAGAAGATCTCAAACGTGACAGAAACATAACAGAAACAACAGGAGCTCCATCAGATATTAACCTGATATTGTTCACATGATAATTACTGGCATTTAAACCACTAAATGCTCTGTGGAACATCATGAAGAGTATAATTGGGAAGAGTTTAATGCCTTTGAAATTAACTGACTAATTAAAAACAAACCACACAGGGTTCAATATTTAAGCTGAATAAATATTTCATAAAGCAGGAGAAAAGCATTACAACCTCAGTGATGTTTTGACAGGACTGCTGAAGTCTCAGCTGTGACTTGTCTTTTTTTAGAGTCTGGTGTCACCTTTTTTTTTTTTTTTAACAGTTTCATCTCATTAACAGACACACAGAGACGCAGGATGCACTAAAAGAAGAGTTTTAGAAAATCAAAAAACTTTGGAGCAGGAAGGACCGTTAGGACAGAGTCTGATCAACACGGTTTTACGTTTTTTGTTCTGTTTTTTTCCATGAAAAAGTCTCTTAGAGCAAAATGATGGCATTTTTAAATAGCTTAACTTGTCCTGAAAAAAGCCCAACATATGGCAGCCTGAGTGACACGTACAGTGACTCTGCTGTTAGACTGTAAATGAAGGAAATTAAATTAAAAACGTGTTAAAAACAGTTTACTGGAGTTTTTGTGGAAGTGAAAATTGTTGTTCACCTAAATTTAGTCACATTTTAATCCCATTTAAATCCCCCGACCGTTCCAATGGACATAACGTTTTTCTATGATGGTTACATCCATTAGTACCATCATCTGACTCCATCTGAATGCAAAGACTGACTGATTGGATTTCTATAAGCCAATCACAGTGTTCCACATCATCTAAAGTGGACTGCAGCGGAGCCACACCCTCTTTTTCAGCAAGCATGGCCAATCATGAGGAAGCATAAGGTCTAATCTATTAATCATATAAGTACATATTTTGTGTTTAAACTGGTGTACAGTTGTGGGTGATTCCGTCTTTGCTTGATCATCCAGTGAACAGCAGACTGATTTACATGTGATTACGCGACCCATAACAGTAAAACAATTCTTGTTTCTTGCTTTTTGTTTAATATATGATGATGTTGATCAGAGTATTAGAGTTCAGCCGGCGCTGCTGCACAGAGGAACAGCAGCCTACTGTCTGCTAACCAGCTGCTTTTAATGTAGGTTAAGATAAAAATCATAGAGAAACAAAGCAGTTTGCTTAAGTTTGTCACAAAAAGACGCTGTGAGGAGCAGGAGGAAGAGAATTCAGCTGAAGGTCAACCCAGACGCCTCCTCCTGCACCAGTTTCTCCTCGACAAGTGTTGAGTAGTAACGACATGAACATGGCTGCTAATTCAACCCTTCACCCAACACTAAGCCCCGTATTCTCCTGCTGTAATCATCAATCATCAGTCCGGCGCTCGCTCCCTGGCGGTACAGCGCCTCTCTCAGTCAGCCTGATGCAGGTTCCCATGTAGTCGCAGGAAGTAGGGTTCTGGGGTTGCTGCAGCCTCCAAGTGGCTGCAGCCTATAGGCTCATTTGTGTTGTTGCAATAATTATTTTCTGTCATGTGCAAGCCAGTCCGACAAAATGTATATGTGTGTATATATATATATATCAAAGGACAGAACCCCCCGTGCACAGCCAGTATTTTCAGTCAGGTGCTGGTCGGTTGCAGGAACATATAAGGTGAAAATCAAAATGAACCACCGCACACTGTGACGACTTTACTGTGACTTTATTAGGAGCGAACAACGCGTTTCGCCTGTAGCTTCTTCAGGTTCGCTCAGTACAACTGCTGAGTGCTCACAGGTGTGATAAATACATCTGAGTCACATGACTCATTATCACAGTCTTCACTTTCTCAAAGTGAACATTTTATATTTTAAGGGCACGACAATGAAAATATACTTATTACAAAAAACATGACATGATTAATGTTACACAAAGTTACAAGAATTACACCATTTTACATAATTAAACTACATTACATCCTGTAAACAACTGACTGAATAGGATGAGTAAAATTCCCTCAGCAGAATGGTCCTACAGCCGTCCCTCTACATCACTAAATGGGAAGGGTGAATGCCAGGGGATCTAGTGACTCATCTCTCAGACAAAAACTCAAATCCTGTGTTTCGTTAAGTCCATAAGGTTCAGTAGTATTCAGTTAAATAAATCCAAAATGCCTCCCTTCTTAAGAGCTGGTTAATCAAGTTACCACCTCTTGGATTTACCCGTGGTGTTTCTCCTTGTCTCTCAATGGCATAATCCATATTACCATTTCTAATGGCAGCCTTATGTTCAGCAACTCTCAGTTTGAGATGGCGCTTTGTTTGGCCTACATACATTAAGCCACATGGGCATTTCAGGATGTATATATAGACCCAGTGTGTAAAGATAGTGTAGAGGGGAAACGAACCAGGTGTGAGACATGTAGCTCACGGACCTGGTTGATACATGTCGGTTAGAAACGTCTCCAGCAGCTCGACTAAGTTTAGTTTGTGAAATATTTTTTAGACAGTTCTGATGGAGCTTTACTCCAAACTATTTGACTGTATGACCCTGGACTGTGTGTGTGTGTGTGTAACAGCTGACCTTTTTGGATGTGTAGAAGAACACAGAACATTAATTAACTCCAGCTCCTGACTGATCCTGTGGGTACGTCTGGAGATTTAAATAATCTATGAAGTTACGCTGCTGTGTGTCTCATGCGTAAACGTGCACAACGTCTCTCTCGATGAGGACACGCACTCGTCATTCCTGCTGCCGTCAGATCGCTGCAAGTATCTAATTAACTCAAAGATTTTTTTTGGGGGGGGGGGTGTGTTTAATTGTCAGCACCTCCAACTGAAATCATTTTCTCAGGGCTATGAGTTCACCCGCTGATTTATGTTCCATTAATGAACCACATTCACAGCCAGATTTGTATTTGTTTCCCTGCACAGCCAAGAATGGAAAATCAAGGTGCTTCTCATCACATCACAATGTTACAAAGTGACGTCTAAGTTATCTGTGCTGTGTATTTTATTGTGTTCTAGGAATATGTGCTGTATGTTTTAGTCTGAGTTTTTTACAGTACGCTGTTTGCTGAGTCACGTCTGAGATGATTTTCTGTCACGACAGACAATAAAGTTTACCTGTTTGTTCTTTTTTCTTTTTTCTAACTTTTCATGAGTCTGTTTGTCTGGGGAAAAAAATGGCCGACCCCAAAAATACAAACTCTGCCTCCATCACTGCATGTCAAAATATCACATGAAAGATTTATAGCTTTTACCCAGGTTGGCTGAATGTTTGTTAAAATAATACAAAAAAAGCATCACTTTATATAACTTTACAAAATCCACAGTCCTCCTTCTGTGCAAAAATGTATTTAAAAGTTTATCTGAAGCTAATATGAAGCTTCAGCATCCAAATGAGTCAAATCAATAATATCCAGTATGAACAGGAGGAATGATTACAGCGAGGAAAACCTCTTTCACTGTTCATATGGACACCTGACTGCTGGTTTAAGACAAGCTTGAAAGATTTTGAACTCGGCCTTTAAGCACAGTTGTGAATGTCAGTTCATTACCACATTTACTTTAATATTTAAATACTTCTTCCATCACTAAATGTGCAGATAGATGAAGCCGCAAGAGGATGGGAGAATGAAACTACGGTGATAAAAGAGCAGAATACTTCTTTAAACACACACACACACACACACACACACACACACACACACACACACACACACACACACAGTCTCTCTCAGGTAATCCCTGGGCTCAGCTCTGAGCTCTCGGTCTAATCGTGGACGAAGCCTCGCTGTGTGTCCATACCTCCACGGCTGGTTGAATCCTATTGGCTCAGGCAGCCAGAGCAAATAACCGTTTAACACACTCACACTGTGACTGTGTGTGTGACTGTGTGTGACTGTGTGTGTGTGTGTGCGTGTGTGTGTGTGTGAGCGCTATCGCAATGTGACCAAACAATTGTCTCTTTTTATTTACCAGGAGGATGGAGGATATGTTGATGTTAAAAGGCCAGTCGCCAGCTGCCATGCTGCTTTTTGTTTGACTCGCTCTTTATACAACCTCCCCTGCCGCCACCGCCGCACCGCCCCGCCCTCCCGCCGCCGCCTGTGACTCTCGGCCTGTTCAGAGTCGGCGGGTGGTTTGATTTAGTTGTACAGGCAATACAGAAAGCATGCGGCTCTGCTTCTCCTCTCAATGTGACAACAGTGCAAACGTCGCGGCGCGCTCGCTGCTGATACAGTGTCTCCCCTCGCAGCGCAGGAAGGAGACCCAACACTGTCGCATGCTCGGCTGGCACTGGCAAGATGACATTTCTGAGGGCAGAGAGCAGCGAACAAGAGAGAAAGAAGAGGCCCCGAGGAAGGAACAAAGGAAGGAAGGCAGGAAAAAGAAAAATGTCAGGCTGAGCGTCGAGAAGAAGAAGACGAGGAGGAATGTCCTGAGGGACCAGAAATGTTCCTGGGAAATTTCCCTTGGCATTTCTCTGTCTTAATCCTTTTTCCCATCTTCCCCAGAGTCAGATGAGAGGATGGATACCAGTTTCATATCTGTGTCCAGGATGTGGTTGGCCTGGTTTAGGACAAACACTGGAAGCATCAAAGAGATGAAGAAAACCATCTTGTAACAACTGAATGTTGAGTCTTATTTCCCTCTTGTCAACAGTGAACTGATCTACTAACAAGTATATTTTTCCTCCATTGTTGTCCAGAAACTATTTTAAAAAAGCAGCAACTTCTGAGTCTGGAAAATGAAGCCGATGCAGAAGCCAAAGCTGCAGTTCCTCAAACGGCCACTTGAGGCTCCAAAAGCGAGTCAATCCCCAGAGACCCCCATGTTAAAATAACATGTTTACATCCTGGTACTAAAGAAGGTTTTGGTCTCTGTAGCTATTTTCTCCTTTCATGACAACTGTACGGGGGCTCAATTCTTTTTATAATTCACCTGTTTTATTAAGCCCTAAAGTTATGATAATTAAGGACGTGGCAGCTTTGAGTGACAGGTCGCTGGTCGCTAGGTGGCTTGTTCATTCAGCCGCCTCAGCTCTTCGCCTTTGCCCATTTTAGATTAACTGATTTTAGGCGGAGTCAGGCACTGCTAAGATGGCGACGGCCATATTTTTTACTGTCTGCTGCATTGGGTGACAAGTTCCTTTGTCGTTGAGGCTAGCTTGTAGCTTGTTAAGTAACGGCTCACAACCACAATCACAACCTCTTGACTTTGTGCTGAAGTTCTTCAAGAAATGTTTAATTTAGTATAAAGTCAAGAGGTTGTGATTGTGGTTGTTATACTGTGCAGAACAGGGTCAGACTGGGACAAAATAAACAGACCAGGACGACGCATCTCTCTCGCTTTTGTTTTTGTATAACAAGCTGCTCAAGCGGCCCACGAGGATTTCTGCTGGTCCAGTCCGACTCTGGTGCAGAACAATCCCCAAGACAGTGGCGGGCAGTTGTTTTGTACTTCCTGTAACATCGTGGTAGACCACACGAGGAAATGTTCACTGGACAGTCACTTTTCTACCGCAGAACATGAGAAAGTGTCTGTAATTAAACAACATAGACTCAGAAACACAGTATAGATGTAAGAGATTACACTTTCTCATTTAAGCTGCATTATGTGTTTGGTTTGCATTCAGTTAGTCAGAAGAAAACAAGTTGATGTTGTTCAGACAGCAAAGATGCATAAAAACATAAAAATGTGCACTTTGGAAATTAGACTTTATTATGTTATGTATTTATTTTAATGGCATTATTGATGATTTTATTTGGTGCTAATGTTGAGGTGAAAGTTTATTTAATAAAGGCTTAAAAATGGAACTCAAGTCCAGTATTCTCTTTTTTATATAACTTTGAGTCCTCATGGTTCTCATGTTCAGAAAATAAATGTAAATATAGTTGTTTCTGTGATATGCAGTTTGCATAACTATTCAGGAAGTGACTCTTCATTGGCAGTAAAAAAAAAAAAAAAAAATCACATTATTTTCCTTTGCTTCCCAACTCTCACAATTTTACTGGAAAAAGAGCAAACAAAACATCACAAATGGTAATTATTGTTAGAGATTAAAATCTTCAATAATGTTCAACATGCTAGTTTAGCATGTTAGCTAGTTATAGAGCACATCGACCGTGATGCTTCACTGAGAGATACAGACATCATTGTGAGGATAAAAAGACAGAAAATTAATAAACATTTGCCCAATTAGCACTAAACACCAAGTACTGCTGAGGCTGAATGTCATTAGTTCTGCAGGTATTTGGTCATAAACCAAAGTACTGGATAAATGAAAGCTTTGACCAGATGGTGGCATCTGGTCAAAGCTTTAATTTATCCAGTGCAGAAATCCTTCCAATCCACTTAAAACCACAAATGTGAACGTCACGGTGATGAAGAGGAGGAGAGGATTCATCCTCTCAGATTAATGAATCATAGAAATAATCGTTAGCAGTTCAGAACTGCTGCTCCTCAAATTAACCATTTCCTGTCATCTCAAAGCAGTTAATAAAAGGTAACACAGGAAGATGATCAATTGTGAGATTATTTCCCATAATGCACTCTGACAGCCAGTAATCGTTGGCCATTCAGGATGTAATTGAAAGGACTTTTCTCTTCTGCCTGCTCTCTCCGCAGCTCCATCTGATCTGAGATTCAAACCTCCGCCGAGACGAGGACGGGGATGTAAAATGACACGGTCCTCAAAACCCTCAGCGTCGTCTGTCAGGCAGGAGAACACTCCGTACAGCAGTCAGCACTTGTTCATGTCACGGCGGCGGCTCGCGGTAACACGTCAGCCCAGCGTGGACGGGTTGGAGGCTGACTGCGCCGCAAATACCAGCTGCCAATCGTCCTCTTCGTGACCTTTTCTGTGATTCTTCTGCCTCTGAGCGAGCAGCAGAGCGGCGGCTCTGAGGAGAAAGACTCACCGGAGCCGGTGGTGAAACGACACAGCCGCTCTTATAAAAAACACTCCTCACTTTTCCTCACAGAGTCTCAGTAAAGTACAGGAGAGCTGAGAAGTTCTGTGTGTGTGTGTGTGTGTGTGCTGATGAAGAAATTAGACTGAACTTCAAATGTTTTCATCTGTCTGCGTTTCCTGTAAGACAAAACTAAAAGTTTTTGAGGAAAGATTCAATAGATTTGACATCAAATGTGACTTAGAGATATGAGACTATGATAATATGCAAACAATAAAGGCAATTCAGAGTGCTTTACATAGAGCATAAAAGGCATCAAGACAGAATATAAAAGCAACACAAGTAAAAAGACAATTAAAAAGAGTTAAATTTGGAAATAAAAAGAAGCTAAAAAAGAATAAGACAGATAAAACAGGAGAATAAAAGTTACATTGCTGTGTAAAATATTAATGTTTGTAATCTCGAGATGATACAAAGCAGAATATCTGACAGTTTTGAAAGATTTTGATTCTTTAAATGCATCTTTAATTTGAATTTAAACACATGAAAACAAAGAATGGTTAAAAACATAATCATACATGTATATTATCAGCTGTTAAAGACACAACCACAGGAGAAACAAACGCACAGCAGGAGGTGAACAGTCGGCTTTTAATTGACATTCATGTCGGAGAACATCTGATGTGTTTAGAAAAGCTGTTAAAACCGTAAAAAGCTTCAGCAACGTTAAACTTTAGCTCTCGGATCAAACAGCGAAGATCCGCTGAGAGCAGAAAATCTGTGCGACATTTATGGCTTGTTGCTGCTGCTGCTCAGTCTGTGTGTGTGTGTGTGTGTGTGTGTGTGTGTGTGTGTACAGTGGCTGATTTGTGATTGCTGCAGCCAATCAGATGTAGAGCTGATTTTCTGCACAGACCGATCCAGAATTTGAGGCCCGAACTCGACCTGAAGCTATATTTTCATTATTGTTATTAATGTTTATTATAAGTTATATGATTGCTTTGGAAGGATTTTCATAAAAGAATAACTCATCTGACAACACAGAATATGACACAGCGGTTTAGTGGCAACACTTAAATACACTCAAATATAACTCAGTATGAATATTGATGAATGCGGCTGGTAAACTCTGAGCTTAATTCCAGAACAGACGCCACTGTGATGCTCTTGTCCTTCCCTGAAGCTCCCTTTATGCAAAATTTTACTTTATTTCATCCATTACTGACCACTAGCTCACCAGGCTAATGCTAACGTATTGTCGTCTCTCCTTCTATCTTCCTGCTTCCTGCTGCATCAACTCGCAACACATGACACGTGTTGACGCAGACAACCAGCAGTCAGTGAGAGAAAGAGAGAGAGATAGTTTTCTTATTAAATGACATTTGAAAATACTATAACTCCAGGCTGAAGATTAACGCGAAAAAACATCCCGACACGACACATGATCCGTCGTCAGGGACCATCAGCATCGCCAGGTCGTTAGCCCCCAACGTTTTGAGTATCGCCCTGAATATCATTTTAAATGTATGTGAAACTCGACAAAAACCTTGATGTGTTTGACGCCGTTTAGCCGATTCTCATATTCAGAAACAGCGCGACTTACATCACTTTACAGCTGTTAGCGGCTCAGACTGGCTTCTGGGAGCGCTCGTTTTGTTTTCCATTCAAACACTGAAGATCATATAAGACATTAACTGACATGAGCGGCATCAAATGACAATTTATGACAAAAGATTACAAAGTAAGTAGCTAGAAAAACTCTTGAGTGAAGCTTAAGTTTTTAAAATTGACATTAATGTTGTTTAACCGTCCAGTTTATCTGCTGCTGCTTTACTTTACAATAACGTTAATGTAAAGCTGGTTAAGTCCAGACTGTCCTCAAATCCTACGCACACCCCTCAGTGCTTCTATGGGATATAAAGGTATAAGCTGTAGCATTCACTGTGGCTCGTTCTATTCCACACCTGCAAACCTCCTTTTGCTTTCGTTTGACACTTTTATTCACACATCCGTTACTCTCTTTCTTTTATTCTGGCGTTTTCTTGCACAGAAAAGCTGTTGATTGTAAAAGCAGAGCAGTGCGACGGCTTTTACAGAGACGAACAAATGATCAGCTCCTTTCATCCTGTCACAGCCCCTGAACGCCTCACAGCAGTGAACGCCTCGTTCATGAACTGTGAGCGGTAGGAGGCCCAAGTGGCGGGCGGCTCCAGCCTCTCACAGCCATATCAGTCTTCCCCCCCCCCCCACCCCCCCGTTCTTCCTCCTCCTCCTCCTGCTCCTCCTCGGCTCCTCCAATCACTCTTCCTGTTGTTGTGGAAAAAATAAAACCAACTGTGACTAACGAAGGAAACTTTTCACCTGAGTTGACGGGGCCTCTGGAGCGCTGAGCGCCATCCATCCAGAGCCGGACGTCACGGGACAAACAAGATGGAGAGCGATGCTTCAGCTGCTGCGTGACAGGCATGACTAAGGACGGACGAGTGGACGCTTCTCATTTTTACCGCTCGCCGGCTCACACTGTTGTTTTTTTTTTTTTTCTTTTTCTCTGCGACGATGAATGGATGTAATTTGTTAGAAAACATTAGAAAAGTTGGCGAAAAGAAGAGAAAAGTTGCCGGAGTGTGAAGCACCGCAGGGATTACTCTTCTACCTTTCTACACTTCCCCCCCTTTTTTTTTTTTAGCTGTCAATCAAAGCAGAGCTGAAGGTGAAGGGGGCAGAGGATTCTTCTTCTTCTTCTTCTTCTTCTTCTTTGGGTTTTATCCAACACAAACAACAACAACACTTCTCCAGACATCTAAGCGTCTCTCGTGGGAATAAAAAAAAACAAACAGCTCTGGGTGCTGACGCCCTTCGGCCCCGTGCGGAAACAAACGCCGAATCAACATTCGCACGACACACAAAATCTGATTTCAGACGCCGTCCTCCTCCCCTCCAGGTGTTTACATCCTGGATCACAGACCACATGGTGGATATCTGAAAGCTGCATCGAGCTGTTTTCTTACCTGCAGACTGTCTTCCATCACTGTTTATATCTGTATGAGTCACTGATGGAAAAAAAGTTGCTCAGCTTGTTAGTTTTTTTTGCAGCTGAAAAAAAAACTAAATACACCAGTCGGCATCTCAAGATTTAATTTAAGTGTTATAACTGTTGTTGAATCTGTCGACAAAAAGCTGGAGAGTTTAGGCCATCATACTCCTCCTCAGAGTCAGAACTCGGTCAGAACTTTCTAAAAAGTTTTAGTGGTGAAACTTAACAGACAGACAATAACACAACATACAGTATAAACACATATACGTACAATCATACGTGTATAAAGTCAGACAATAATTACATTACCCAGGCAGACGGTGGGAAGTCAAGCTTTACATGAATGTGTGGTGTGTTTGTGTGTAAAAGATGAGATGGGAATCCAGAGTGTTAATGTGAGTGTCTGTGACATAACAAAAAAAAGAAGAAGAAAAATGAGAAATTGAAGATAATGAATGAAGTTAGGAGCATATATAATATATTCACAAGAAAGATCTCCTCCAGATATGTTTAAAGACATAAAATACTTCTGCTTTCACTAATATTTTGTGTCTAACATGGCTCAAAAATCCTTAAATTCTTCTTTATGTAAAAATTTAAAACCTCTGAATCTGTAAATATTGTTGATTTCTAAAGTTTGATGTCTCTTCCTTCACTGTAAAGCTCAGTGTTTGTGCTCTAGAGGCTTCAAATTGCATCCTGGACCACGATTGGCTTCAAACTAGTTGTGATGTCATAAATCCTGCAGGTACATCCAGGTCTTAAGAAACTTTTCCTCCTTCAGCAGATGAATGTGAAAACAAACTCTGCACAGAGAAGAAGAAGAAGAAGAACATCACAGTCAAGAAGAAGAAGAAGAAGAAAAGCACATTTATGAGATGAATGGGAAAGAACATATTGACCTCCAGAGGACATCGTTATCCTCCATATCCATCGCCAGTAAACTGCCATAAAATGGAAAAAGTTCAAGTAAAGTATCCTGAGTAAATGTACTCAGTTACTTTCCACCACAGTCCGTCCTTTAGTAAATAAGGTAAAATGCTAATTTGACTGTTTAGTGATCAATCTAAGCCTTCAAGGAGGCCATATGGGCTAGTTCCAGCAAGCAGAGCGTTTCCATGACGACAGTAGTAAACAAACATGATGTATGTAGTAGGAAGGTAGGGTCCCCATGCACCCTACTGATTTATTTTTCTAACTTAGTTTTTTGTAATCCTCAAGGTGTCTAGTAAACAGATTTTCATATTCCCAACTCAAAATATTGTCACATGGATACGTTTGGCGGCCATCTTGGTGGCCATCTAGGGGTTCCGACGAATGCAGAGACAGATGACCTCATTTTTCTATATAATTTTAGCATGAGGAATTGATCGAGATGGTTATTGTAACGATTTGAATAAGTTTGGTACATTAAAACTTGAAAAATAAGAAAAAAATCTGTATAATTTACACTCAAAATCTTGCAAAATAACTTGAATAACAGATAACAGATGGGTGTTTCTGCAACTACGGGTATTTTACAGTAGTGCAATTTTGGATTTAGGTTAAAATTTGTCAGATGACACTTGATAAATACATACACAGTGTTATCACACATCTTGACATAAAAAATATGACTATGAAGAGCTTCTTAATGATGACGACTAAATATACAACAGCACCATGAAAAAATAGCATCGCTTAGCACCTCTGTAGCTTGTTCTGTCATGAAAGATTATACTAGTAGTGGAACATCTTCCTTGTTATTTACTTGACTTATTGAACTCATATTTTGTTATTTTTCCCTACTCGCTGTCAAAAGTCCAGAGTTTGTGTGGACCGTGTAGTTTGGTATACATGTAGACAGTTGTTCTGCAAGATTCTGAGTGTAAATTAGTAGACTAGACTGCATCTTTTCCATTTTCACTCCCTTTCCTGAGATAATCTGAGCACGCTGCTGCTTTACTCTCCAACACTTTAACGCCACATGAATTCTTCTGTTACCAGCCGATACATTAACTTCTCTCACCTCAAATATATTTACATCAATGTACGAGTGTCTTCTCTGCCTGAGTCCAGGAGCTGGACTGGAAGCATCGTCTGATCTCCAGGATCATCATCATCATCATCATCTGTCCTTCACTTTCACTCAGTTAGAAAAGAGAAAACTTTCAGAAGAGACATTTTTATTTTTTTGCAAATGAGGCCTAAAAAGAAAAAAAAAAGAAAAAAGGAGGCTGGTAAAGTAGAAAAGTAGAAAACTCCTGGCTGCCATTGTTCCACCTTCAGCTTGTCACCGTCTCATCACGGCTCATTGTGTGGAAGACAAAACCATCGAGCCCATTGATCAGTAAATCAGATTTCTGTACCGCACGCCGCAAACACAGATCCATTGTTTGTTGGAACAATATGGCAGTGAATGATGAGCTGTGTTACTGATAGCAGCGGCGCCGATAAACAACAGTCTGCATAACAATGGCCTCGCAGCCGCAGCGGATTGAATGGAAAAACCTCCTCAGTCACACAAAAAACACACACACACACACAAAAAAAAAAAAGAAAAAAAAAACGCTGGAAAGTTTCAGAGCAGAAATTAGCAGTCAAAGTGCAACATTATAATTAACTAAATACTCTGAGGCCATAAAAATTCCTTTCTCAACCTCTGCAAAAATAATTGCAGTATTATTTTCAGCTTTAATTAAGTGGCTAAGGCTTCTTTACAAGTGTAAAATTTTAATCCCTTTTCTAAATCCTATATAATTTAATGTGAGAGAAATCAAATAAATAAGAGGCTCTGGCTCTTCTGTGAGGAGGTTTGATATGGGTGATTAGGTGAGCACGGCGTGAAGAAGCCCATTAGGATTGTATGGTGTCATCACACAGCAGCTCCAGGCAGCGGCCCTAATCCACTCCTCAACCCGCCGCCGCTGCTGCCACCGCCACCGCCACCGCTCGCCATTTTCTCCCCTACTGCAGCAGCAGCAGCGGCGGCGGCGGCGCTGCGGCGACGAGCGGCCATTGATTGATTTTTATCCCCGTTAAGGAGACGGGAGGCAGATAAATGCCGAGGTAATGAGAGGCAATTATCAGCCATGATAAGCTTTATTATGGAGTGAAAGTGTCCTCGTGTCGGGGAAAGAAGAAAAGCTGAAAGAGTTTTCAGGATAATAAGTGATTTCAGTGTCACTGTAGAGGTCACACACACACACACACACACACACACACACACACACACACACACATACACACACACTGAACATGTTTTATGTATAGAAACATAACTTACATACTGTGTAGAGATAAGCTGAGAAAACCGGTTGAAAGTGCTGATGTGGAGGATTTCACACAGTATCTTGTTTATTTTTGTGGACCAGAAGACATTTATAAAACTATTTTCAGTGATTTACAAGCGTAGATATACTTTCAATAAAAAAAGACATAAAAACAAGGGCGATAAAAATCAATTTAACTGTAAACAGACTAATATAGTTTTATTTCTTACATTTTTCTATTGCATTTGTGTACATTTTTTACAACCTTTAACTGTCTAATATTTTTAGAGATTATCATCAGATTTGTACATTTTTTACAGGCGCTTCATTTTTTCTTATAATCTGGGATCCTGGAAGCGTAAGACTTTCTTAAATTCATAAATTAGACTTACAGCTTATAGTTTGTGCTAAAAAAAAGCCATGCCGGTGAGTTAAGGACAGTTTAAAAGGTGCTAAACTACTGCAGAAATTACTTTGTTACTCATTCCAGCTCCGTCAAACAACAGTACTGTTCAGTTTAAGCCACTAAAAGTAAAGTGAGGATGCGTTCAACAGTAATGCTATAAATAGTTTCTATTTATCACTTAACTTGATACGAGTAAACAGCAGTCCTCCTTCTGTGCAAAAATGTATTTAAAAGATTATTTGAAGCTAATATGAAGCTTCAGCGTCCAAATGAGTCAAATCAAGTAGATATCTTTCAACGTTACAGTCTTTTTAGTGCCAAAGTCCCTCTTTTTGTTACTATACTTCCACTGCAGCTCAACAGGGAAACACTGTCCGAGGAAACACAAAGAGGGAATTTGATGCTAAAAAGACTGTAAATGTGTCAGATATCCACTTGATATGACTAACTCAGACTGATGAAGCTGAATAGAAGCTTCACAGAGACTTTTAAATGACTGTGTGGACACACTGTGGATATCCAGTATTAGGGATGTGCAGAGAGCCCAGTATTTGTATTTGTATCTGTATTTGTTGAGGCAGCAAAATTATTTGTATTTGTATTCGAATAAAAGTCGAAAGAGGTTTAAAAATCCTGTTTTTGTTTTTATTACGCTTTTGATTTTAGAAAATTAAAGTATTACAATAAGTGTTCATTTGTGTCAGTTCATTTGTGTCAGTAGCTCAGCTTTATCTCTGGGGAACACCCCCAACTCCAGGAGTGATGTCCAAATTAGGAAATGTGCATCATGTAGCAGGTGGATGTGACTCCCCTCGTTGAGACCTGCTGATAGACGTCACAGCGGAGCAGAGGAGAGACACTGAGATAGTGATGTAACCAACCTGCGCGCTGGTATTTAAAATGTTTTTTTTTCTTCCCGAAAACAAATAATTTTTAAAATATTTGTATGAAACAAATATTTGTAAAAAAATCCCCACTATTTGTGCTTTGCTTTATTTGTATTCAGGCACAACGCTAGCCAGTATGAACAGGAGGAATGATTACAGCAAGGAAAACCTCTTTCACTGTTCATATGGACACCTGACTGTTGTTTTAAGGCACTGTCTCCTGTAAATAAACAAATACACAAATAAAAATAACTGGTTGCTGCAAATCTTCAGTAAAGGGATCCAGTCTTTCAGTGGGTGAATTCCTTTTAAACTGCTCATCCTGAACCGATTCTGCTTTCATGTCCGGATCATGTTTGATGCCACGAAGGCTGACGAGGTATAAAGGTCTTATTTTATTTTGTTGATGGGTCATGAACTTGTCTTGTTGTGAACTCCTGACGGACGTGTTTGTAACTCTCTCTCTCTTTGAGGTGGGAGTTCACTATCTCAGCCGCCTGCAGCCAAACATACAGACTGTTGCGATTACTGGTGTTACTGTTGTTATCTGATTCCCTCAGGAGAGATAAAGCTGCTGAGTGATTTATATATGAAAAAAAAAAAAAAATCTTGAGAAGAATCCTTAACATGAGCTCATCAAACTCATGCGGGAAAACCTCAAACGTACTTTTGATCAGACGGTTAAAAGTTTGATCAGACGTCTCTGATCGTCGTCTGATGAGTCGGGGGGAGAGAGAGAATTTTGATCCTGCAAATGAAATAAAGGTGGATAGTAAATAAAGACGGTGTTTCTTCATACAATATGAAAGAGGAATCAAAATCATGTCTGTGAAGTTTAGGATGTTTTTTTTTTTTTAATCTGTTAACTGTGGTTCCAGGTGTTACCCTGAAATGTGAATAAATGAATAAATCAGGTTTCTCTTTGAGGTAGAACACATCATTGACTAGACGGGAGGAGTAGAAATGGCAGCTTTAATTGGCACATGTGACTGTTTTTGTTCTGGATTGGCAGTCGAGCCTGATGGAGTAGAAACTGTCTGACATGATGATCGGTTGATGTGAAGCCGGCGGCGGCTGCAGCAGCAGCAGCAGTCAAGACTCTGGGAGCTCGGTCCATTACTGCTGCAGGTTTTCTCTGCTTAGTTCGGGGGGAGACAAACTGCTGCTGTCAGGTGAACAAAAAAAAAAAAAACCTCGACTGCATCAATCCTGCTCTCAGAAAGCTTCACTGAGTTTATGGTTCTGACTTCTGGTTTATAAAGCTCTTAATGGTCTGGCTGCTACTGTGTAGGTCTGACGAGAAGTAGAGAAGCACCTCGGCTCAGCTCTGTTTAACTGCTGCAACAGCGTTTAGCATCTAGAAGATATTCGGCTGGTCACACACGCTCACATTTAACCCTTTTAAATCTTCCCTTTCAATTAGAACAAACTGACAGTATCACATACTGTCACATATCTGCAGGGGTTAGCGTGGGATTCAGCAGGTGAGGGGAACCCTAAGGTCTAGCGTAGCGGTGCGGTGGCGATGAATGACTCACCTCAGATTGATTTGTACTGTGAGCGCCGGGGGACTCGTCTTCTTTGTGGACAGGCTGTGATCAGCTGACCTTCTTCTAAACACACATTTCTTGGCATATTTTTCTGGATCCCACTGGTCCGAAGGAGGCCCAATGAAAGAAATGAACATCAGTGCTGAGACCTTGTTGACCTGTAGCATATTTCCTTGACAAGCAGCATCGGGTCCATTGATCCAGATCTCCTGATGATGTCACAGAGTTATAGACGTATCCATTCAGTGACTGTAAAGAAAATACTCACAACCCAGTGAGATTACTGGCTCTTATCAGTACAGATCAGCTGTGGATGAAGCATGATGCTGAACCGAAACCTTCTACTGACCCGGTGTGTTATCCTCATCCTCATCCTGGAGCCATCAGACCTGCAGGATTAGAGGTCCTGAGTGAAGGTCACTGCTGAGGGTCGGAGGTGATGATGAGGAGGCTGAGCAGGTATTTGTTGTTCCCTGTAGCTCCAGCTGCAGCTTCATCCTCCTGTCTGTGACTTTTATCAAGAAAACATATAAACACAGATTCACAAACTTATCTATCAATCCTGCTGCTCCTCATGTTGCCTCGTAGCTCTTCAGCAGCTGAACGGACCTGAACTGCTCAGACTGAGAGAGGCAGAACTAAAGAATCTGGATTTACTGAACCTGCAGCTTGTAAAAGGTCAATAACTTAAATCTCAGTGTGCACCTGTATTCCAAAAAAGGAAATAAAAAAACTTCTGTCTTGTGTCAGTATCAGTTTCTGTCAGCTCAGACAACAAGCTGCAGAATTCCAACACAAGTCATTTATATAACTCGCACTTCAAATATTACTGAGTTATATATCGTGCATCCGTCTACTGTTTATCAGAGAAAAAGCCTGGCGAATCAGTTTCAGTCTGAGACAATAATGTTACTGTCAGTCACAAATACAGGAGACAGAGCAGTACGGCCATCTGGTGTTATTACCAATTACCTTTACCAATGTTATCATGTGGGAAATATATTAATAACGTTACGTTATGAATATTACAAAACTTCAGAGATAAAACAACACTGTTCATTTGGTTCCAGCTGAATAAATGTCAGGAACAAACTGACTGAAGGTCAGCAGATGAATATCAGCTCCAACAAAGAAAAGTTTTGCAAGTTTCATTCACTACAAACGTAACAAGACCACAAATATCTCATATTCTGGCTAAAGTTTTCAGTGAAGTTAAGTCATAAGAGCGGAAATACAGACAGCGCCAGTCTGCCATCGCAACCCACATAGAGGGTTACCCAAAAATGAACTTGCTTGAAATTATTATGTATCAAACTGCCAATCAGATTTATTTACTTATTAATTAAAAGGTGCCTGAACGCCCTTCTGGATGGTTCTGGCCCACTTTAACTCCTGCATGTCTGCTTGTTTCAGATCTTCATCATTTAATACAATTTTTCCCCAAAGTCGGTCTGATTTTTTCACATTTCTTATAACTTTTGTACCTGTTTGTTCGCAATTGACCATTTAGTAACTCGCTCTGTCAAACTGCAAATGTCCAATCATAGCTCAGGTCAATAACTTAGTACAAGTACCTCAAGATTGTACCTAAGTATAGTACTTGAGTAGATGTATAGGTATGTCCCACCTCTGGGATTAAATAGTGTTTGTCCGCTTTAATCTAAACTGCAAACATTAATATGCCTGACTAACAGTTCACTACCCATAACAGAAACCTGGAAGGAACAGTTAGCATATCATTAGCATCACGTCCTCCAGATTAAACGACAAGATATGTCGTGTGTGTTTCTGATTTAACAGCAGGACAGCAACATTTGTCTCTCTGCCTTCAATAACCGTTTCAAATCATAGTTTTCTGATCTTACACAGCTGAGGTTAAAGGTGCAGTGTGTAGAATTTAGTGGCATCTAGCAGAGCAGATTTAGCAGAAATGGAATATAATATTTATAAGTATGTTTTAATTAGTGTATAATCACCTGAAAATAAGAATCATTGTGTTTTTGTTACCTTAGAATGAGCCTTTATATCTACAGAGGGAGCAGGTTGCACCGCCAGCTCATTGTTTATCTGTCCGGCTGCAGCTTTACTGTGCTGGTTCAGTCTCAGTGCTCTCATAGCGTCATTTAAGGCCTCAGCAGACAGCTGTTTTTAGAGAAAAAGCTCTAGTTTTTCCTTAGATTAGACACAAAAACAACCTGGTTAGTTTTAGGGAAACAATATTGACTGTTGGTAGAAAACAGGAAACAATCTGCAGCCGCTTGTGTTAAAGTTTTGTTTGGTTATGAAGTTATAATGACCTCAGAGTTTCCTTCTCTGCTCCCAACAGACAGACAGTCATAATTCCTACAGTTCCTACAGCAATTTGCTGAGACGATTGATACTGTCATTTTCTTGAGAGGACAGTCTCATCAATTTCAACTCCATTATTTTTTACAGTTACAGGTTATGCAAGAAAAGGCCTCATTCAGGGCTGGAACCTACAATGTACTGGTGTAACAGCCCCAGGTCAGCTACTAACGTTGTTTCTGTATGTGGAGTGGAGCAGGTGGACCTAAAGGCTCTGGTGCAGGCAAAGTCAAACTGAACTGATCAGAACTGAACAAACAGAACAGAGCAGAAGATCCAACGAGACTGAACTGAAAACCAGGACTGAAATACAAACAGAACTAATAAAACAACAAGGAACAAATGGCAGGACATATGGGCAGGCTGAGGAGCTGATTGGCTGGGGAAGACACAAAGCAAAAAAAAAACAAAACAGGAAAACAAGGCGAAAGCTGCTCTGGGCTGAAGACACATCGAAAACAGAACTTCATCCATCAGTAAAATAAAAGCCTACAATATAATCATGTACAATCCTCTTAATATATATAAACTGTCATAAATCAAACTGTCTCAGAATTACATAAATATAACTTAAAGTGCACAAGTCACACTGAGCAAACACAGCAAATGAACCTTAACCCTAACCCTAACCCTAACCCTTAACCCTAACCCCTAACCCTTAACCCTTAACCCTAACCCTAACCCCTAACCCTTAACCCTAACCCCTAACCCTTAACCCTAACCCTAACCCCTAACCCTTAACCCTAACCCTAAACCCTAACCCTTAACCCTAAACCTAACCCCTAACCCTTAACCCTAACCCTAACCCTAAACCCTAACCCTTAACCCTAAACCTAACCCCTAACCCTTAACCCTAACCCTAACCCCTAACCCTTAACCCTAAACCTAACCCCTAACCATTAACCCTAACCCTAACCCCTAACCCTTAACCCTAAACCTAACCCCTAACCCCTAACCCTTAACCCTAAACCTAACCCCTAACCCTTAACCCTAAACCTAGCACTAACCCTTAACCCTAACCCCTAACCCTTAACCCTAACCCTAAACCTAACCCCTAACCCTTAACCCTAACCCTAAACCTAACCCCTAACCCTTAACCCTAACCCTAAACCTAACCCCTAACCCTTAACCCTAACCCTAGCCCTAACCCCTAACCCCTAACCCTTAACCCTAGCCCTAACCCCTAACCCTTAACCCTAACCCTAGCCCTAACCCTAGCCCTAACCCCTAACCCTTAACCCTAGCCCTAACCCCTAACCCCTAACCCTAAACCTAACCCCTAACCCTAACCCTAACACTTAACCCTAACCCTAACCCCTAACCCTAACCCTAAACCTAACCCTAACCCTTAACCCTAACCCTAACCCTAGCACTAACCCGTAACCCTAACCCCTAACCCTTAACCCTAACCCTAACCCTAGCACTAACCCTTAACCCTAACCCTAACCCTAGCACTAACCCTTAACCGTAACCCTAACCCTTAACCCTAACCAGCATCACATTGCCAACCTTTACCATAAAGACTAGAAACATAAATTGCTGTTGACATAAACATGAACCAATAAATCTGCAGAGCAGAGTTGTCTGCATATTAGGGCTGCATGTAACAAAAGCATAAACATAAAGAAAGACAACTGTTGCTTTGAGTTTCAGTTCACATTTGCACAAGCAAACAACAGTATCTCAAGCGGTCCTAAAATATAAACTGCAACCTCTTATCCGTCCTTCTCCCACTCAGTCCAGTCTTAACAAACAGGGAAAAAGTCTGAGAGCATCTGGTGGACTGGTGGACTGGTGGACTGGTGGAAGGACACAGAGCCAGACTGGGACACAACCATAACAGTCTCTAAACCTCAAATCCCTTTAACATGTCTTCTACTTAGGGATACTTAAGTTTTAGCTTTTAAGCTTCAGCGCCTTGTAATGATGCAAAAAAGACTGTGACCATCAAATAGATATTTAAGACTTTATGCAGCATTTTTTTTTTCAAATAGGTGACCCAGAAACATTAAAAAGTGAGCTGATTTACATTAATGGCTACAGCTTATTAAATCTGTCAGCAGCAGCATTTGGCTGTAAGAATCTGCTTATGGCTGGATAAAAATAAGAAGCTGCCAGTGTTGGAAAGTAACTGAAATAGCTACAGTTTTAAGGTACTTGTATTTTACTCAAATATCCCCATTTAATGCTATTTCTACTGTACTCATTATTTGACAGTTACTAGTTATAATATAATAAATAGTTATAGACTATAACAGTTGAAGTCAGCATCACCTTGACTAACTTACACATGAAAGTATCAGTAATATTAATTCAATAATAGTTTTTTTCTGTATAAAAAGTGCTTGTACTTTTAAAAAATACAGGACTTTTAATTATAACAGAATTTTTACAGTTTGGTGTTTTTACTTTGACTCACAGTAAGTCAGAGATCTGAAAACATTCAAACTGCTTTTGTCTACTTTTAAAATCAAGGACTCATTGTTTCAAAATCATTATGAATTTCAAGAGGTAAATTTGCAACTTTATGCTAATTTTATTTATTTCCCAGTGAGCTTGAGTTTTTTGATGCCAACTAATTCAACTGGTGAAACCTCTGTGTGGGTGGCACAAAAAAAGTGTTTTTATCACTTTTTTTTCCCCCCCAAACAGCTAACAAGCAGAGATCAAAGGATCCAGCTCTCCTGTCAGCTCATATTTATACAGTTTGGAACACACAACTGCACAGGTTTGAATACGTTTTTCAGGTGATGTTTGTACCTTTTTTTTCTGTGAGTCTTAACAAACTGATGAAGCTACTATTCTGTGTGTTTCACCTGAATTCACCAAACAGGCTGCGTGCCGTGATCTCACTTATTTTCTATACTTCTGGACTCGTTTATTTGAATCTTTTTTTTTTGTGTTGGTTTAAATTCGTGTGCAAGGTGCTTTAAAAATTGCATTTGAGCAAAATTGAACTTTACAAATAAACTCGAAATTGAACTTGAATACCTCATATCTGCAAAAAATGACTTTTTTTATTGTTGTTTTTCTAGAAGCGGGAACAGAGCTGTTATTTTCTCTGATATGTATTTTGGAAGTGATACAGGGGAAAAATGATTGGGTGTCAGAAAACTGATTCAACAGCGAAACAACAACAACTGAGTCTTTCACTTCATGGATAAAAAAAAAAAGAGAGAGAGAGAGAGAGAGAGAGAGAGAGAGAGAGGTGTTTGTGTGTTTCTGCTCTGATTTTGTATTTTTTGTTTTGATGCTTTATAGGTTTTCATCCGCCGCTGATCCTGACTTAAGGTGATAAACATGGAAATAAAAGCCCGCCTTTGTATGTTTTCATTTCCTGTTTAGAAGCTGCACAGGTTCTTTTCTGTCACTCACACAGCTGAAAAGCCCAAGGTCACACGACTAGAAGGGTGCAGATCTCTACCAGGTCTGTACGGCAGAGTTTCCTCTAGGTTGACTGCTTTGGGGGGCAGAGGCGGTGTGTGTGTGTGTGTGTGGGTCTTGAGAAGCAGCAGCATTTATTAACTGACTCACTGTAGTCTGTACTGTACATTTGCTGCCAGATTGACTTAACTTTCTGCTAACCTTTTCCTCGCATTCACTTCACACACGCACATTACACACACTGCCCTAAAAGAGCTATGCTACTCTTATAACAGGACCTTTCACATATGTGTGCTTTGAAGGATGACTCAAATGAATTCCATGGTAACGTAGGGTGTTATCATGTTTACACAGTGTGTGAGTGAAAATCACTAGTAGCACGTTGATATTAATGATCGTGTGAAATTCGTATCGTGCCTAACTTTAGCGGATCATATCAAATATGGAATGAATCTGCAGATGCTCCAGTTCAAGATGAGACCAAACTTTTCTATATATGTCAGTATTTGAGTCACGACAAAGGCCAAAATGTGGCGCATAACGCATATCGTAAAACGGCGAGGACTGTTGAAAATCCGAAAGTCTAAGCTTTACTAAAAGCTCATCAGGAATCGTGTTATAAAATGTATAAAATGTATGCTCGAGGACCACGAGAGGTCTTCAAGTCATGAATACGGACAAAAAATATTAGGCTGATGGGTCCAGTAGTATGCAAGATTAGCTGCGGACAGATACACACATGCACACACACGAGCAAACGCATGACCCCCTCCAGGCTTACGCCTGGCGGGGATAATAATAGCCACTGAAAGACTGCCTGACATCCCACTAATGGCTAGAAAGCATTTATTACCCACAACTAGAATTTTAATAAACTTCTAATGGGAGGAGTTTGAAAGAAAAAAAGTAAAATCATACATGCTGAGATCTTTTCAAAGGTTTTTTTTTCATTTCTAATTGCCGCATCAATCATCATAATGAATTAAAAAGCTGTAATTAAAAGCAGCAGCAGATAAAAAGTCAGCTCTGATTCTGTCAAAGACAAACAACGTGGAGGATGTGGGACCAGGACACACACACACACACACACACACACACACACAGACACACAGACACGCTGTACACCTAAACACACACCTTCACACCTTCACACCTGTCTTACCCGTCGTATCTTTGACTGACGGCTGCCATTTTCTTATTAGAGCATCTCGCAAATTTTCAGTAGATGTGTGACGACTGATTACAGACAGTTTCACTTCTGCTTGTTCTTATAAAAGTTAGAGTAACAGTCACTTGGCCAAAAGTATGTAGACATCTGCTGGTCTACAGCTAACTGTGTCTGTTTGTCTTTGTGCTGAGCAGGTAGTGTACGGTGGCCTTTTAGAGCCTTTTCTCTGAAAACAGCTGCTTTTCTGCATTGTTTCATGGCACTGAGGCTAAAGATAACAGCTACAAAGTATCCTCAAGAGTTTCTGATCCATGTAGAAGACACAGAAAGAGTTTTGAGATTTGGAAACTTAGCATTAGTAACTGATGAGTTGTCACAGTGACTGTTCCAGACCTGAATTTAACATAACCTGTAACTAAAATATGATGCAATTGATGACAGTGTCCTAAGAAAAACCACAATATCAGTAGTCAGCAAATGGCCAAAAACATTTGTTTTTGTTCAAGTAAGAAGATTTTTTTGAAAAAATGTAGGAATTATGACTCCTGTTTGTCAGGAACAAAAGAGGAAACAGTGACGTTGCAACAACAACAAACTGAGGGACTGTAACACGGAGACGACCTTCATGTCTCGTCTCTTACCGATAGTCTAAGTTGGTTTCTTTAAACTCTGATCATAGTCGTTTCCTGATCTAAACCATCCTAAAACTAAACTAGTGTGCAGCCGGACAGATAAACAACGAGCTGAAACTCACATTAAAGCTCCGTAAAGCCGCAAGGAGCTGAAGAGACACTGATGATTCTCTGTAGGTTCATCACAACATTACACACATTGTTATAAAAAACATACATTATATCCGCTTTAACTAAGAAATATAAATGAGCAAGACACTTTATGAAATACCCCTTTGCACCACAGTAACGTCACATTAAAAAACCCAACACCTAGAGAGAGACAGACAGTCAGACAGACAGTCAGACAGTCGGTTCACATCCAGCGTCCAGCTGAGCGGCAGCCGTTCTGTCTTCCAGCTCCTCTCACATTATTTTATGGCACTCAGCTCGGCGGGGAGCAGAAAGCCTCAGAGCCAAACTGTACCCACTACTGGATGAATTTCCAGCTCTGAAAATATTACATTTCCTGTGTGCAGAGATGGAAATCAGTATTCTAACCCAAAGCAAAAATACGATTAATTGCTCCCTGCCTGAGTCCAGGCATGAGGGTAATAAGCTCCACTGGAGGAGTTTCTTCTTTTCAAGCTATTCAGCTCTTGCTGCTTATGTGCAAATACATTTTTTAATGTATGCACTACATTAGAAATATCCACAGAAAATTGAATTTGGATAGTTACATGTGTAAGTACCAAACTCATTTCAGATGAGGCTGAATGAGACCAAAAAAGAAAAAGAAAAGGGGGGAAAAAACCGTCTGCAGCTCTTTGATACGGTGAACAAATAGCAGCGGTGAAAGCTCCCATTTTTCTCTTTCAAATGCCAAAGTCAGGGAATCTTTTCATTAGTTTTTGGCTCAGACACATGCTGAAATAAATGCACCTTTTTTTTTATTGTAATGTGTGTTAAATATTTCAGAGACTTCTGGACCCTTTCACAGAGAGTGAGAGAGAGGGAGACGGAGGAGGGCAAGGAGAACCGGGGGGGGAGCGCTGCTGTTATAACGTTGGCGTCGAAAAAGAAAAAAAGAAAATGCTGAGGCGAGAGGTTGATCCGCTCTGCTGAATATTTTTCTCATTGTGTTATCAGAAAGTAGATAATATGTCGGTGTGTTTTGCTGTCAGTGCTGCGTGTTCAGTACTGATTCTGAAATTCCAGGCCTCCTGAAGACAGATTACAGTGAAAGAAATCCTCCTGCTGCTGCTGCTGTTGGCTTTTTGTCTGTTTTTACTTCTGACAATCCAAACTGTCGGGACCAGCTGCTGTTTTATTGATTGTTTCTGTGATGGTTAAAGGAACGTAACGGTACGAACATACGAATGATTCAGCTGGAAGCTTTACCGCTTGTTTCAAGGGGATGATGCTTTAACCCTTTTGGAGACTGTCTTTTCATCTGTGGATACACTGTGTGTGTTTTATTTACAGTAACTTTATTTAGATATCGTGTAGAGACAAGCTAAAAAAAAAGCTGTGTAAAGTGCTGATGTATGTCTGTAGACCATAAAACATTTTTTTGAAAACATTTCTACAGTTATCTTACTTTGTTTTTGCTGTATTTGTTTGTCTCAGTAGTGAAACAATATTTTTTACAACCTTGAACTGTTCTATAATCTCATTTAGAGTGATTATAACTAAATATTTGTGCAATTTTTATAGATGTTTGTGTCATTTTTTGTATATTTTGGGTTTCTATTAGCTTTATATTCTGTTAAATTGATAAAATGATCAGTTATACTGATTGAGATGAAAAAGGACACCATGAATGTGTGTACGGACAGTTTAAAAGTTGCTAAACAAAGACAAAATTGAATGTTTAGACACTTGAAAAATTACAGTTTGGAAAATGATGGTGAAACTACAGAGGTGAACTTTGTGTTGTTTGCTGTTGTTCTTATAACATCACAATTCAATATTGATGATCCTTTTTCATTATTAATCAGATAATGATCACCTGGCTCCTGTTAGATCAACTCTAAATATTAAAACTTACTGATTTAATTACAGAACATATATTATATTATATATTTATATTAAATATATAAATACTATTTATTGTTTGGGTGTGATGGATATAGTGGGTATAACATGTAGACCAATAATCCAAAGTGTAGCCACCTGACCAAGTTTGATCGGGTCTAATAGATCTAACTATTAGTACGCTGATCAAAGCAGGTAACTGTAGTATGATGGGTACACTGGGTGCACTGGTTACCAGAGTACAAGAAGAGTCTCCAACCTTCTCTGATCATCAATCAAAGATGATGCAGTAAAGGATGGAGCTATTTGTAAAGATTATTATTCATATATATAATATATATATATTAATTAAATATATTAATTAATAAGTTTAAATGTTCATTGTTAACATTTGAAATATTGCCTTTAATTTTTTTAAAGATTATTTATCATAAACTATTTTTTTTTTTAGAATATTTTTAGATTAGATTATTTTATTTTATTTTGAACATGTTAAAATAACAAATAAAATATACCGGCAAATAACAACCTTTCAATGTTCGATAAGGGTGCAGGATGAAGTAGAGAACTTTTCTAGTCCGACCCCTTTTTTATTTATTTATTCATTTTTTAAATTGACTTTATCGATCAAGTCAAAGCCGAAAAAAACATTCAAAACAACACAAGAGAATAAATATAACTTGCATAGAAACAATAACAACAAACAAAAACAACACAAGTCAAAAAGATGCTAAATCATATTATTCCAGTCAAGCTTTATGTTCATTCATTCTATATCTGTTCAATATGTTGTTTTTGATGATTTGTTTAAACTTACTTAATGTTTCTTCACTACAGTTATTCCATAGATTAACTGCCTTTGTTGTGATACAGTGAAGTTTTGCGTTAGTCCTCACTAACTGTTTTTTGAACCTAAATATTCCTCTGAAATCATATTTACTTTCCCTCATTTGAAACAACCTTTGATACTGTTTGGCTGATTTTTGACTCTGTGCATAATTTGAATAGTTTTGAAATCAACCAGGTCCTTAAATTTCAGTGGATTTAATGAGACTATAAGTGACACCAAACCTTCACCCTCGTCATGGTGTAATACTGGATATAACTGGTAAAATGGGTTTTGACAGTACACTTGGGTATAATGGGTTTACCAATTACAGTTAATAAAGTTAATGTCATAGTATAAAATGGGTACACTGGGTATATTAGGGTAACAAGTGTGATGTGTAGTATTGTTATACAGTAATTGGTTAATTGGTTGATGTGTATATAAACTGAGTAAAGTGGGTACAGTGCTTCCATGAAGTTAAGCAGGTATGTTTATAATGTGTACACTGGGTAAAGTGGGTTCACTGGACATAACAGGCAACAGTGTTGGGCGGGTACACTTGGTATACTGGTCTAAATGGGTTTAATAAGTATAACTGTACAATTAGTAAAGTGGGTAAACCTGCCATAATGGTTAAAATGAGTATACTGGGTACAAGAGTACATTATAATAGTACATAATAATGTATCAATAAATGTAATGTAGCTATATGTTGATATGATGAAGTGGGTTCATTAAATATAATGTGCAGTGGGTATACTGGGTATACTGGGTAAAATTAGTATGATGGTGTGAGGAGTGTACTCAGTAAAATGGGTAAAGTGGGTTCACTTGGTATAATGAATACAATGACACAGAAAAACACTACACTGTAACCTGGGTGGCCCCATTAGTAGGATTTTATATTTTGTGTTTCAGAGTTGTATATTTCATATTTCAGGCGGCTGCCAGTCTGCATATTTATAAAAGGGAAAGGTCTTTTTCTGTGTGTTTATGTGTGTTTGTTTGTGTGTGATGAGCTGGAAGCATCTGGATATCAGCCATCGGGCTGGCGCTCAGTGCAGCACTGGATTATTCACACATTCGACCTCCAACCCAGAACAACAACAAACAGCTCATCGCTCGCTCGCTCCACCCGACCGACGCTCGGCAGATTGGACGATTACGGGTCGTGACACCGAAGGTTTGGCGGTAACGTTCATCTCACATCTCCTCCGAGGTCAGAAATAGACTCCACCATCTCAGTGATTCCTCCCGTACCGAGAATATTTGACATTTCCCTCTCACTTTCAATCTCTTTCTTTTTTTTAAGATTATTTTTTTTTATTACGTGGTGCAGAATGACAGGTGAGAGAGAGAAAGAGGAGAGTGATCTCACTGCCTGTAAGAAGAAGAAGAAGAAAAATAACAGTCTGTCTGGAAGTTTCTCTTTGTTTACTGTGAGGATTATCTGTGTCCTTTTATACCACAAGAATACATGCAGGGACATGCAGACAAAGAGGGAACAGGACATGCTTCGTGATATAGAAATGTGGCTCATGTAGGAGGTTTGATCATGTATTATGTTTTAGAAAAAGCACCACAGACAAGAGTTTCCAGTTGAGATAAGAAGCATTCACGTCCAAAATCACCTCCAATCTGACAAAAACTCTTTGAAACTAAAAGCAACCCCTCATACAACCAATCAGATTTATAAAAGTGAACTAAATGTATGCAAAGTTTTATAAATCTGCCAAAAAAGAGTGTTTATGCATATTTCTGTCCTCTGACTCCAGGGTTAGGGTTAGATAAAGGTGCAATAAACTCTGTGTTGGTCCACAACTTAAACTGTTGTGTAGGCAGAAAAACGTCCACATCAATATTCTATATCCCAAACGTACACAGCCTTAATGGATATGTTGGAAAAACATCACACATTTTATAGTTATTCTACAAAATGAGTGTGATTCTGTATGTTTTTTGTATGTATTAATGCTAAAATATGAACAGTTTGTTTTTTCTTCTTTATGATGCTCAGACCCCCCAGCATTTATAACAGCAGACCTTTGGACAAAAATCAATTAATTTACAAGTCCAACTGAAATTAAACCTTTATGTTGTGAACTACAGCAACATATCTGCTCTGTAAATCACGTGCCCTGTGTTCTCCTTGGAGAACAAATCAGAAACCACAAGGGAGAAATAGTTTTACATTATTTCAGCTAATTAATGTTCCATCATCCACTTATATAGCTGGAGTCCTTATTTCCATACAGCAAATCAAATCTTTTCATAAAGTGTTGTTCTATCATCAACAGACAGTCACACTGAGCCTGATTGCATCCTGCTACACAACACAAGAACCACAGACTCTGAACAACAACAACACACATTAGCTTTTCCTGCTAAAGTCTCCTTCTTATCTAACTTAGAAATATGAACACACATCTTGTCCTGCAGCTTGTTGAACGAGCCACCAAATAAACATTCTCTGGAGAAAAGTGCACCGCTAACATCAGTTAGCAGGCTAGATAGCTAATTAGCTGTTCAGCTGCAGCACATTAAACAGCAGTAAACATACCTGCAAATGTCCCTTCAGACCTGTTAGATGCTGGTTTAATCGTTGCTCTTCAAAATCCCTGTTAGCAACACGCTGTCTGTCCGTGACTTGTAGCTACAGCAGTTTGTTTACTTTATCTCCGTTCATACGGTGTAAATTACAGTTGACAGCCCGCTAACTGCTGTCAATCAAACACAGACACCAACACCCCCCGCCCCCCTCTGGATGGTAATGTCTAATGTAACGTTCTGCTCATAGTCTCTGTGTCTGTCTGAGTGATCCACACTGTCAATATGAGAGGAAAATAAATGAGTGTAATATTTGTTTCAGGTAATGAAAAATATAAAGTTAACTAAAAAGGATGGCTCAGTTTTCTATGTTGATAATACTATTATGTCACATCTGTAGGAGAAAATGGAACCAGGATGCAACACCTCAAAATATAGATGTCAGTCTTTAAATACATTTTTTTTATCCTTTGAAGACAGACGATGTAATATCAGCTGTTTAAAGTCAAATAGAGAAGACTGCTACTTACAGCTGATGCTGTATGTAGCAGGCGTGGCGGAGGCATCACAGGTGACCATGACCTCAACGAGGACCTATGTACTGAAAGAAATAAACATCGTAACAAATATAAAAGTTGCCTTTCATTCTCAACAGTCATATTCGAGATAATAATCTCACACAGCGCTGTCAATAGCAGTACACTTAAGTTACAGATATAGACTTCTATCAGTGTCAAAACCATAAATATACATATGTTTGCAATAGCATATTTATGTGTGGGGGCCTGTTATCTTTAATGTAATAATTATGGCTATGAAAGGAAGTATAAGTAAAACATTTATTATAAGGATACTAAGTTAAATGGCTGCCGTCACATGCAACTTAGTATAATCAAGTGACATCCAAATAAATGACCCGCAACTGAAGTTATGAGGAAATCTACATTCAGATTAATTGATTTGCTTCAAATTGTTTGTTAGATATGTATTAAATAAACGTTACTCTGATTCACTGTATCTAGTGTTGCAAATTACCACATTTTTCTGCAGGGGGACTGTGTGTGTGAAGCAGAGGTAAAGTAAGATTTCTGCAGCGTCTGTAAACTCCATCAGCTGAGCTTTAACACAAACTTCAACAGGCGAACGACGGCGTCGAAGGGCGGAGATCAAAGAGACAAAAGCGTTTCACCTGGAAGTGCTCTGAAAACATCGACATCAAATGAGAAGCGGGAAGACGTCTGAGAGGAAAAAACACACCTCAAAGTACATCCGACACACACACACACACACACACACACACACACACATGCCTTCTTGACCCCCTCGGTGTGTTTGTGTGTCAGTGAGCAGGTTCACATCCATTTGCTTTCAGTTTGAAAGGAACAGTTTAACACAACATGACTTCAGTTCAGCACTTTCACTGCAGCACAACAAAGATCAGACAGTTTAGGAGAAAAAACATGATTTTCTTGAAAGTGGTGATTCAAACTCAGACAGTCACCACTTTGTTTCACCAGTTGATCATAATCCATCACTCAGCTGGTGTGTACATTTCTTAGTAACTACTGACTAGTTTCAAACTAGTGATTTACTAAATCAGGCTGCATCATTAAAACCTTAAAGGACGGGTTCAGAATTTTTCAGGCCTGTCTTATAAACCAGCAGTCAGGTGTCCATATGAGCAGTGAAAGAGGTTTTCCTCGCTGTAATCATTCCTCCTGTTCATACTGGATATTAAAAGATCCTTCAAATGTGTTTTCAATGGAAGTGATGGAGGCAAAAATCCACAGTGTGTCCACACAGTCATTTAAAAGTAGATATGAAGCTTATATTCAGCTTCATCAGTCTGAGTTAGTCATATCAAGTGGATATCTGACACATTTACAGTCTTTTTAGCATCAAATTCCCTCTTTGTGTTTCCTCGGACAGTGTTTCCCTGTTGAGCTGCAGGTGGAAGTATAGTAACAAAAAGAGGGACTTTGGCACTAAAAAGACTGTAACGTTGAAAGATATCTACTTGATTTGACTCATTTGGACGCTGAAGCTGGAATTTTGAAATTACAATATTAACATGATCAGTAAACTATTACTGTTGACTGAATAAACACTTTTACAGACTATTTCTTGCATCTAAAACAATAAAACTCTGTTTAAACTCCAAGATTTGCAATTCTATATATTATAACATTATTCTTTAGATGCTTGTTTTTCAGCAGGTGAGCCAACTGTCAGTCACAGCTGTCAATCATCGCACACATGGCAGATATAAAAGCTACTATAAGCTTTCAAATCTTATTAACGGAGCAATAATTTACAGCACACTTATTAGAGGGCCTGAATTTAGAGATTGAGACCATAAAGACTCAAACAATGACTGACTCAGTGTTTCTAGAGAGACGTTGAGGCTTTTTGAATGGGAGTCAGCTGGAGCAGCTAGCAGCCATCGGGGGCACTTTAAGGTACTTCAACCTCAACACATGGGAGCTGCTGCTTGAAACATTCTCTGTTTTGGGGCTAAAAGGAGGAAGACGTCTCCTGCGGGGCCCCTGAAGCAGCTGGATGGTAACACGGTCTTAGACTCAGCAGCTACAGACGTTATATTTTAGCTACGAGTCATTTTAGGTTCAAATATAAGTACAGGTTGTAGTAGTCACAGTAATAATACTCATACTCACAGTAATAAAAAACTCTGCTGCCCCCCCCCCCCACCCCCCCCCCACCTCGTCTTTCATTGTCTCCATCCTCCTGTCCCCTCTTCCTCTTTCTCTCTCTGTTCACGGCCTTATCTGCTCTCCACCAGGTTATTAGTTCCTTTGCCATCACCATGGCAACAAAGCGCTGCGCCTGCCTTACCGCCATCCATTATGTTTCAGAACAGAGAGCGAGAGAGAGGGAGATGTAGTGGAGAGGAGGATCAAAGCTGCTCGGTCACTACCGCGACGGGCGAGGATGAAACCAACAGTGAGTCTCTTTCTCTGTGTGTGTGTGTGTGTGTGTGTGTGTGTGTGTGTGTGTGTGTGTGTTGGAACAAAGCAAGCTTGAAATTTGGAGTGTGATTGTGTGTGTTTGTGTGTGTTTGTGTGTGTGTGTGTGCGTGTGTGTGTGTGTGTGTGTGTGTGTGCGTGTGTGTGTGTGTGATGGAACAAAGCAAGCTTGAAATTTGGAGTGTGTGTGTGTTTTGTGTGTGTTTTGTGTGTGTGTGTGTGTGTGTGTGTGTGTGTGAGGTGTGTGTATAACAATGTGGTCGCTGTGTGTTTGTGTCTAAATCCTGCAGCAGTTGTGACTCATTAAGGCCTAAATTTACACCTAAAGCCTCAATTATATCCAGATACACCATGTGGCCAAAAGTTTGTGGACGCCCCGGCCTGTTTATCCTGGTGATTTAGACCAACGTGATGCCTCGTCTCGACGTATAAACAGGTATTTATAAAAGAAGAGAATGTGCACACCTCACCTCATATTCAGACAAGTGTCCTTGTTTTTCTAGAGCGATGTGATGGTGACATGATGAGTCGCAGATGTAAAAATAAGGTAAAACTTTAAGATTTATTGATTTTTTTTGCAGTCTACACTGTGTTTACATCCATTAATGGCTCACATTGGGAGTGGAAATCAGACTTGAGTACATGTGCTCAGTTCTACAATGACCATGCATGCGCAGACCTTTATAAATCTAATGAAACGAAAGCAGAACGCACGTGTTTTTAGCCGTGAAAATAGACAGTTTCACGTATCTGACCCCTGAATGGCTATTTTCTTTTTTAAATACTGGAGAGTTTTACCTCTTCAGGACTCAAATGAAATAATCTGAGGAAGGAACCTGTAACGAGGTGTCATGAGTACCTTGATACTGGCAACCAGTGTTCTTCCAATTTGATGTTAATAGTTTCTATTTGTCCCTTTCCTTTCTGTTTTCCAATAAAAATTTATTTTCATTGGTTTTATTTGGTTTAGTTGTACGTCTGCATCAGAATCTTGATTCGTATCAAACAGCTTGAAATGATCTTACCGCACTGGTTTTAAGAAAATAATCCTTTTTAGGCTAAGAAGACAATAATTAGTTGATAAATTGACATTTTAGCAGCAAGAGACAGAAGTTTTCACATGACAACAGCAACATGGAGGTTTGTACAGGACATGATGTGTGTGTGCTGGTGACTGAGATGTTAAACTATAAACGGCTGAATTTGAAATAGTTGTCAAAATGTGACAGATATAAACCATGTTCATCACCTGTTGAGACGTTTAACACAGTTCTGCATGTGTAAGAAACAAGTTCCTCATGTTTTCACAAACAAAATATCAAATGAATAAGCATCTCAGTCACATCAAACTTATACTGGTGCTTGTGGAGATCTTACACCTTGATGGAGAACCACATACAGACTTCTTCTTCATTCACACAGCAAAGTAAAATACTAAAACATGAGCTGTCTTCTGAAACAATAAGATTTGTATCACACCTACAGGAATGTTCAGTGTCTCGAGTGAATTAAGGATCAGCTGCAAGTTTATTGAACTTCATGTTAGCCGTTAAAATGCTCAATAATTGACTTTTATCTGAATAAAAACTACAAACAGAGCAGCTACAACTTTTTCTGAGAAATATGATACTGTTGATGCTCCTGTACTCTATGTTAGACTGTAATGTTCTTCACTGTGGGGTCATATAGATTTTATGATTATGTGTGTGGGCTCCAAACATCCTCTGAACTGCAGGATGTTTTTAATGCATCAGCCAAAAACTGCCTCCTCCTCCTCCTCCTCTTCATCGTCCTCATCAGGCTGCATCATACTGTAGAGGCTCTGTGACACTTCATTTTCTGGGTCCACAATTTCCACAAAGTCATTATTAAAATAGGAGCAAAATGAAGTTCCCATTTACAGAAATGATTGTGGAATTATAGAGCCAGAAAATGAAGCGTGCCTACATGCTGGGACCTGAATAAACACTTCTTCCTCATCAGATTTGACCCGACGGTCTTCAAATCAATGTTGAATTCAGGTGCAGCTTGTTCTCAGCGTGCTGTTACTCAGCTGAGTGTTTGGTGATTGTGTCCAGAGCTGCAGTGGAGGGTAGATACACACAAACAGCATTTTACAACATCTTATATTCTTGTTTACAAGTGTTTATTTAACATCTGTTTGTGCTCTCAAACTCTGCTTCTGATCACAGTTTCTTGGTTGAGATGGACAGTGGATGTACAACACCCAGGATTTAGACTGATTTGACACGTTTTCATTTCAATAAATGTTCAAATGAGCCAATATTTCACCAAAAAAATCAAAGATTAGAGAAAAAGTCCAAAAACTGAAAACAGATTTGTGTATCAGAACTTTGTTTTTTCTTCTTTCCTCTCCCATTAATCATCTCACCACCCCTCAGATTTATCTGCTGACCCTTTGGAGGGGCCCGACCCCTAGGTTGGGAACCACTGGACTAAACTAGCTAACTGTATATAAAGTAGTGTAAACTAGCTCCACCTCCAGCAGCTACAACAGTAACATGCTGCTCTAACACTGATGCTTCACTATTAATAATCTAATGATGTCATATATAATAATATATCAGTCAGAGGGACCAAACCACTACTTTTACTGCAATACTTTAACTACATCAAGCTCATAATACTTATGTACTTTTACTGCAATACTTTAACTACATCAAGCTCATAATACTTATGTACTTTTACTGCAATACTTTAACTACATCAAGCTCATAATACTTATGTACTTTTACTGCAATACTTTAACTACATCAAGCTCATAATACTTATGTACTTTTACTGCAATACTTTAACTACATCAGGCTCATAATACTTTTTTTCACCTATCTGGCAGCAGTTTGCATCTTTCAAGGTATTTTAGTGATCACACGTGTTTACAGTCTGTCCGAGGTGAGAACATGTTTGCCTGGTGGTGAAACCAACATTTAAATCCAGTGTTTCCATAGTGGACGTTGCACGCAGCTCGAACAGAGAAGAAGAGAGCAGTGGAGCCATGTTTGTAGTTCTGCTTCTGAGAAGCTGGGCTCAGTTTGTGGAAATATTAGATTTAAACTTGTTGGTTTTGCTGCAGGACAAAGATGTTCTCATTTCAGGCAGACAGTCACGAGAATCCCTACCTGCCGAGGTCACGTATGAGGCTTCATCACAACAAGACCACCATCTTTCCCAGATGTTCCCCTAAAAACAACAAAAACATCAGTATGCAGCATACAAACCTAAACCCTTTAAGGTGAGAGGGTTGACTCAGGCTACAGGCAGATACACCGCAGACAGCAGTAAAAACTAATTGAAAATGAATTTTTATCTTTGAGTCAAAAGTATTAATTTATGTATATGATGCAGCTTTAAACACCCTGTTTTTTTTTCCGTATCCGTGTTGTGACCGAGGTGGATCCTGTCTCCCCCGTGCCTCATGTTGCACGACACCACTCGACTGCGAACCGGAAGAATCCCTGAAACGAGAGGAGGTTCAGAAAAGTTCAGCAGGGGGGGAAACCAGATTAGTAAGCAACATTAAGAAAATATCAAGCATGTGAAACGTGTCAAAGAGGAAAGTGGGGGGGAAAAATCTGGAAAGCTACTTAGAGCGGAGCTGCGGCACTTAGGCCCAATTAGAATGCATATTTTAAGTGGAGTTAAACCTGGTGAAATATTCATGATGTGGCCCACTGCTGCAGGAGGAGGAGAGGAGGAGGAGGAGGAGGAGGAGGAGGAGGAGGTGGTGGAGGGATCGGCCTCTGGGGGGCGCCATGCTCCCGTTGAGTGGCGTGAAGAGCAAAGTGCTGCTGCTGCTGCTGCTGCCCACTCAGCCTGCTGCAGAGAGGATGAAAGGATGAGAGAGAGAAGACGGCAGGTATGATGGACAGAAAGACAAGAGGGAGGGTTTATTGTACAGAGCAGCAGCAGCAGATTCAGCCCCTACATCCACACACACACACACACACACACACACACACACACACACACACACACACACACACACACACACACACACTGTTCAATACCAGCCACAGCACACTACAGCCTCCAGTCACTGCTCATTACAACAATAACAACACCAGAGCACCAAATCCACAATGACAGAGTCCTCTGAAGCATTTCTGGAGCAGCTTTTGTTCCTTGTGACACAACAGACATATTTCAGCATCTACAAACAAGGGTGTAATTTACACTGAACGCTTTTCAAGATCCTTTAAGTCCTTCTCACTTTTACAGCTGCAGCTTGATTCATTAAATAAAATCTCTCCACACATCATACTTTCATTGTCCAACTGCCAACATCCAGATGAGAGAAGCTCAAAATGTTAATATGTTCATCTGAGTCTCCTTCAGTTATCACTGTGCGCTCACAGCTATTCATTTTTTAAAGCAGTAGTAAGTTATTTCCTGACAGTTTTTGCCCTCAGTTTTGCCTCCCAGGCCCTATCCTCCTGGTGGAAGTTGTTGGAGGCTGTGAGGAAGCCTGCAGTCACTGCTCAGGGCTTATTCCACCTCTTCGCATTATTTGGTAAAAAAAAGTAATAATTTAATCTGTTTTTATTTTTACAGATAATTCTTCTAAAAAGATCTGATCATTGGTCAAAGATAATACAGTAAAAGACGGCGTTCTTCATAGTAAAGATGGAAACAAGGTTGTTGACAGACATTTTTATATAAGAATTTTACAATATTTATCATGAACTATCAGGTTGTTATCAGGGAAATTAGTGGTGAGTTTATGGTTAATGCATATAATGGAGCAACTTGGATTTTTATGTATAGTGCTGTTATGATGAAAAGCGTGATATACAATCCAATATAAACATTTTTATATGAATGCTATACTTTTTTCTTTTATTTTTTTCATGATGGCACCACCTAGTTCTGCATCAGTGCATCATTACTGTGAGTTATCTGGGAGAACTTGTTTCCATACAGCAAATCAAATGTTGTATAAAGTGATAAAGTGTCATTTATCATCAGCAGAGCAGACGGTCACACTGAGCCTGATTGCATCCTGCTACGCAAACACGAGAGCCACAAACTCTGAACAACAACCCACATTAGCTTCCTGCTAAAGTTTCTTTCTTATCTAACAAACAAACATGAATACACGTCTTATCCTGCAGCTTAGCTTATTGAACGAGCCTCCGAATAAACATTCACCAGGAAAAAGTGCACCACTAACATCAGTTAGCAGCTAGTTAGCTAAGTAGCTGCCCAGCTGCAGCACATTAAACAGCTGTAAACATACCTGCCAATGTCACTACGGACCCGTTAGATGCTGGTTTAGTCGCTGCTCTTCAAAATCCCTGTTAGCGACACGCTGTCTGTCCATGACTTGTAGCTACAGCAGTTTGTTTACTTTGTCTCTTCTTGCTCTGCCAGGAAAAAGGAACATTTCTGATATTTCACCAAACACCTTTATTTCTTCCTTTTAATAATAATAATAAACTATTACTAACACTATAACTAAACACAAAAACATTTAAAAAAAACATGTCAACATTATTTTGAACTGCAAAAAAAGGGATTTCAATTGGACTTTAAAGCACAGCCATTTAGCATCAGTGAATTCCCGTGTCTAGACTAACATTAACTAACATTATTTTCATCATTGATTAACCTTTCTTATTGTTTTTTTTTTGATTGATCAATTAATCATTTTTGTGTTTAAAACATCAAAAAACTGTGACAAATGCCCATCACAGTTTCATAGACCCCAAAGGTGACGTCATCAAAAGTCTTATTTTGTCCAATCAACAATCCAAAACTCAAAGAAATTCTATTAACTCTGATATAAGACAAGAAAAAGCGACAAAGGTTCAAATTTGAGAACCTGAAATCATCAAATATTTGGCAATTTTGCTAAAAATTGACGTGAAGGATTAATCTTTTCTCAAAATAGTTTCTGTTAATCAGCTATTATATATCATTGCAGCTCCACCGGTATCTATGCTGTCATACATACCATGGTGTACATACCTATAGATCTTACTTCCAGTGGGATTGCTGCAACCCCTTTAGTCAAATATTAATGTAGCCTTAATTTGCATTAGCAGCACGTTTTCATCTTGTTAGTACCATATTCACCCAAACAGGGTCCAAAATTAACACCCACCAAGCGCCAAATGTGGGTAGATTTTCCGTTTTTGTGGCAAACTGCGCTTTGGGTTGCAACTATGCGCTTATAACGCATGTTACACATGAGCTGCTATGCCAGCAGTGCAGACAGCTGTATTGATTAACAGTCTATAACTGTACTGTTCCATCAAACTGAAATAATTTTGCTTCAGATTTTGCTCTGGCCTCTTCTTTAAGTTTGTATTCATCATTATCTTATCTTATCTCAATGAAATATACTGAAACAAATGTATATGTGACACAAAAAGGCAATTCATTATTTCAGCTGGTAAAAAAATGTGCTTGTCTGGTGGATTTTTCATCTACCAGCTTCCTCGGCAGATGAGTCAAAAAGTTAATTTCAAACACCTAAACATGAAATGCAGGTGCAAAGTTTACCATCAGACAAGGAAACACAATGACCTGGAGCCTCCACATGAGAGGGCAGGTAAGAGCTGGAGATACACTATGATCTTTGGATGTAATACATATATAATTATATTCCTTTTGTGACTAATATGCAGAAACTGTGTTCAAACACTGATTCAAAACTGTGTCAGCTGATCAGAGACTTATTGAAGAGTTACGACTCCAATTTAAGTCCTTGAGAATTTGATATGATTTCCTTTCTGATCATTATTTTGAGATAATTTGTATTTTGCTGCTCTCTGACCAAACCCGGGCAGAGTGTGCTCTCTTGGCCTGTACTGAGCGCGCTCTCTGAAGCCTCTTTGTGTTTCTGCTTGAGGGTTTTGATGGCGTGGAGGCTGCCGGGGGCGTTGACCTCGCCGTGGCAGGTGTCTTCCGCGGTGTGGAGCAGACACTCAGCTCAGACAAGGGCAAAGCCGTAAAGAAAAAAAAAAAATACAAAAAAAACCTGCATTCTTTCTGAGAACTTTTCAAGGTTCCCTGTTAAAAGTGTTTATTTCGCCGTCAGAGTGACTGCAGATCGCTCACATTAAGACCGCTAACCAGCTTGTCCTTGGCCGCCTTCTGTGCATGAAATGGCAGCCTGTAAAGAAAACTCAGGACTGTCAGAGCTGGAAGAGTCAGACACAACTTTCCTCTGATCTTTCATAAGAAAAAAAAAAACCCAGAACGCTTGCGCTTTTTGTCTTACTTTATTCACTGACTGCGCAGCATTTGGGGTTTTATTTAAACTTAAGCTTTTCTCTTCGCACCACACTCAAACTAAAATTTACGTCAGGCACAATAAAAGATTACAACGATCCAAACTGAGGGATTACAGATTTACTGACATCACTGTATAATCTAAATATAACATAAGAAATTATAGAAAAAAAGTTGCCTCTATGTTTAAGGTGATAAATGACATCAGCATTGACGACCTAGATGACCTTGATATCATTAACCCTAAAACTACTGGCTGCTGTAAACGGTGGTGATGTGAAGATTAAAAACACTTAATTGACAATATAACATCACATCCATTAATCAATAATTAATCCATGTTTGCTTGGTTTGACTTTGGGAAACATTTTACAGGAAATACCGAAGGTCCTGTTTCAAATCTGACATCTGATATGAATAAAGTGAGGGATAATCAACGAGTTTTAAGGCACGACATGAAGATGAAGAACCACCTGACGCCAAGTGAAGCAAGAGCTTACCGTTGTCATGACAACCTGCCACACTGTACTCACTGCTAGCCTGAACTGAGGCGTGAACTTCAGGTGAGATGTCATTAAGCACAACCGCAGAGTTTGTCTCCAAATCAGTTTCTTTTGTTTTAGGTGAAGAAAGTCTCTCAGGACCCTTTTTTGTATTAATCTCATCCTTCACTTCTTCTCCATTTCTTTTTCCTCCGCTGCGTCCCGTTCTTCAAAACTTCATATGTAGCAAGCTTTGACAGCTGTGCTCTTTAACGTTGCTATGGTTACAGGTTGGGTTTTAATGCACACCTGCCGGCCAATCGGAAAAGATTATTCCCCCATGATCATGGTATAAAGTTTAACTGGAGAATGTGACGCTACAGAAACACTCTGATTGTACAGCGGTGTTACAGAGTGGAGCCTCCTGCCTCATAAATGATCTTTGGTCGAGTACAGACACAAAAACCGACAACAGACAAGTTTCATTTTGTCATAAAGTTACTTGCAGAAGGTATTTAACCACTGAAAGTGACGCTCAGTGCAGCTAAACACGAGAAGCTGCTAACTGAAGCGTCTCTACAGTCGGATATTTGCACAAGGTGATCACATGCAGCACAAGTCAACAGCACTTCTATGTAGACAGGAAGTTAAAAGACAAAACTACAGAGTCTGAGAATGTCCTTATTGCTTAAACAAACAGCACAAAACATATCAGGCTTCAACTGAAAGCTGAAGGAAACGTGTTATCTTCTCTGACTGTGACATCAGGACAGTTTACATCAGGACAGACTCGCTCTGTGTGCTCTCACCGGTGTCCATGTTGGTGTCTTTGTAAACTCCTCGCAGGTTGCAAGTGCAGTCAGCTGCCAAGAGCAGAAAGACTCTCTGCAGGTGAAACAACAGTTTAGAGCTGAGCATGCTGAGCTGCAGAGAGCAGAAACAGGCCAGTTAGAACAAATGGAAGCATGTTGTGTTCTGAGGACGACCGAGACCTTTAGACTGAAACAACGGGAGCTGCTGCAGGGCTGAGACACAGACGGGGAGTGCTGGGAGAGAAACAGGCAGGGAGACAGGTAGATATGGAGAGAGACGGACTGAGAGCAAAGAGATATCCACTTCAGACAGGAAAGGCTGAATAACAGACAGATAGAAAGAGATGGAGGACAGACAGGCAGCTATTAATAAAGGAAATGTGTATTCTGAGTGCAAACACACTCATATTAATTTGTTTTTAAAATTACCTTGTGGTAGCAAAATAATCTCTACCTGCATTATGCTCACAAACATGTTTTGCTGTATCGCTCCAACGCTGTAGGGAGGATGTTCAGGTGTCCATCTGTGGTTAGCTTCAGGCAACAAAAGCACTTTGGTTAATAATCAATTAATCTGCCAATTATTTGCTCGATATAATTGTTTGGCTTATATTACATCAGAAAACAGTTGCCTATGACAATGTCCTGGAGCCCAACGAGACCAACAGTCCAAAATCTAAAATTATGGAATTTAGTAAAATGTTCTGACAAGGAAAGTTGTCAGAACATATTTTAGAAGTTTAAACAGGAAGTTTATCAGATTATATCAGGGCTCAGTCAGAGAAATACAGGTAGTCAAACAGGAAGATACACATTAAAGTAATAAGTCAGACAGATATGAAGTGAGACAGAGTGGAAGCCAGACAGGAAGTATGGACGTAATACAGAAAAGCAGTAAGACAGAGAGACACACAGTAAGAGAGTCGGTAAGTTATTCAGACATGTAAACAGGAAAACAGGCAACAAGGAGGAAAGTTAGACGGACGGTAAGAAAATCAATAAGAGAAGCAGGCAGTGAAACAGGAAGATGGAAGCGAGATGAGACAAAAAGACTGTAAGGAAGTGCTAAACAGAGACAAGCAGGTAATCAAACAGGAAGACAGACATTATGGAAATGCAAACATGTAGTGACACTTGTCAGACAGTAACAGAGACAATAAATAAAATCAGGCAGTAAAACTTTATTAAAATGATAATAAAATGTTAGAAAGACAGATGAGTGTCATGTTTATTTGCACCAAACAGTCAAAATATTGTTTCAAATTGCAGATAAATGTTCGAGTCCTACAGTCTCTCATGCTCATGCATAGATCACAGGTTCATGGTGTTTCTTCTCTTTAGTTAAATATGTTAAAATGAGTAGGATACACGCACATTTTTCAGTCAAGTTGAAACTATTTCAACTCGCGTGGACAGCATCTTTGTGTCATTTTTTCTTTCATTGACTTTCTACACAATCGTGCTGCTTCTTGAATTTGTCGTTCGTCATTCGTGCGTTCTGTCTGAACACACTGACCCTATATAAAGATGGACGTCATGACAGCTCCCCAAAAGTGAAGCCAAAACATCTTGATCACCCCCTGGTGGCTCCAAATGATGTCACACAAGCAAGATGGCCGCTCCCGTAAAGGAGATATTTTGGCTTCACTTCTGCATAGCGGCAGGAAGTGGCGACGTGTCGTCCATATTTATATACAGTCTATGATCTGAACACATAGTTAAGAAGTACTAAAGAAATACACACAGACAGTAACAGTACGAGCCAACAAGAAAAGCAGGAAGTCAAACAGGAAAATAGGCAGTAAAGAAATAAGTTAGACAGTAAAGAAGGTGCTTTAGAGAGACAGACAGATGAGAAGGCAGGAAGACAGGCAACGATGAGTAACAGACAGAGAGACAGACAGTAAGAGTCAATAAGTTAGACAGAAAACCAGAGAAGAAGAGAAGCAGCAAGACAGACAGAAACTTGGTGAGACAGACAGACAGACGGGTCCAGCAGGTGAGGCAGAGAGTAAGCAGTAGAGCAGCAGTGAGACGGGGAGTCAGACAGACAGACAGGCAGGCAGGCAGGCAGCCATGGCAGCTCCACATGTTAGCTGGAAGAGGCCATTTAATCATGTTTCAGCAGCAGTTGGTGGCGAGCGAGCAGCAGATGCCTTGCCATCCGACAGCGATTAATCCTCCCTCCGACCGTCAGCCAGCGGCCCCCGAGCCTCCACGATCACCACGGCGATGGGCGGTTGGAACGCACGGATGAGGTGAAGGTGGGATGGAGGCGCGGGGACGGCCACTCCACCGGAGGGCGTCTCCCTCCGTTTCCTCCAGCCGTCTGTTTTCTTCTGCTCGTCCTCTTAGACTGCAGGACGACCAGCTGGGTTCCAGTGTGTGTGTGTGTGTGTGTGTGTGTGTGTGTGTGTGTGTGTGTGTGTGTGTGTGTGTGTGTTGTCCTGTTTATCTATAGCTGCTATTTTGGTAGGAAGGTATCTGGGAGTGCAAACGTTAGTGCAGCAAAAAGTAAAGTCAGGATTTTTATGTTTCGTTTAATTTGTCGAAGTTGTGCAGGATTGTGGGAAAAAAACACACTGAATCTCTTCGTCATTAGATTCCAACAGTAGCTGCAAATTACAGAATAAATAATCGACAAACTGCTTCTATATGAGGATTATTTGCTTCTCTTTGTTTTATAACATTGCGCAGTGAATCTGTGTTGGTCAGCTAATAGTTTGAAGACTGTGGAAGGTGGAAGAACTATTCAGTATTTTATTCAAAGCTGCATTAACTGATGTTTTGTTCACTAGTACATATCATCATCTTTTAAGTTGATATGTTGAACTTGTTAGCAAACAGTTGTTTATTTCCACATCCAGCAGTTATGGAGCAACATTATCATTCATTTGGAGTCGTGTTTCTGTCCACCTGGTGAATGTAAGTCCAGTATTCACTCTCTTTTAGCTCTGTTTTTACTCTCTACCAACTCCTGAGGGAAATATCTGGCTCTTTAGCTGCTAAATGCTCCACTATGTTCACCAGCTAGTCTACAGCTAACTGTGTCTGTTTGCTGTTTGGTGCTGAGCAGCTAGTGTACAGCGGCTTTTTACAGCTTTTTCTCTAAAAAGGACGCTATGAGAGCGCTGAAAGTGAACCAAGACGGTAAAGTTGCAGCCGGACAGATAAACAATGAGCTGAAACTTGCTATAAAGCTCCATAAAGCCGAGAGGAGCTGCATAGTCACTGATAATTTAATGCAAGTTCATCACTACGAGCCACAACCAACACATTACACACTGACAACTCATACAGCAGTATTATAAAAATATATATAATTTTTACAGACTGGCTTTAATGGCACCTTAATGTGCTCATTTACCAAAACTGTGCTTACATTTTCCAAAATGAACAGTCTTGAAAAGTCCTTTAACTTTATAA